>NC_137604.1:14150006-14325006 GCF_963280865.1 Gymnoscopelus braueri
ATACGAGGCGGCGCGAGGAGGAGGAGGAGGAGGCGCGAAGCGGGGCTTTGATACGAGGCGGCGCAAGGAGGAGGAGGAGGAGGAGGAGGAGGCGCGAGGCGGGGCTTTGATGCGAGGCCGACCTGGCTTTTGTTGTTCCCCCCCACATAGCAACCAGGAAGCTACGCTAGGGGAACGCTGAACACGCGTTCACACGCACACGTGATAATAGTTAACTTATTGTCCATGACGGAGGCGCGCCGACTCAGCAGAGCTTGAGGCCGAGGAGACGCGCCCGAGCGCCTCCAGGCGCGAGTGCCCGCGCCGACCAGCCGATGCTCTGCTAGTCGAATCAGTGCCGTCCGAGTTGTGAACCGATGGGGGAGAATAGATCTTTTCATGGTTACAGTCTATGGTTACTATCCAGTGTCCACGACGACACACATGTGTGCGTGTGGATTCAGTGTGCATTCATTGCCCTCTAGCGTTGGTTCTACAGAATTGCCTGGGGGGCGGTGAAAACAAGCGCCCCTTTTCCAATTTACCTGGAATGCCAATTTACCTGTAACATATATATGTATGGCAACATTTTTTTTCAGAAAACGCTTAGGATTTAGAGAACAGTGGTTCTCAAAAATAGTAGATAGGCCTACATAAGCTCACAGCAACCTTGAACATCTACTATTTTTATTTTTTTATTTTTTTATAATTTAGAATGTTTTAACAGGTGTTAAGACCTGGAAAGCACAGAGTGCCGCGCTATGAGCTTGTAGATCTGCTATTTTTGAAAAATCGTGATTATTTTTTTTTTTTACATTTTTTTCAAAAAACTGTTAGGATTTAGAAAACATTTTTAAGAATCGCCTCAGGTCTTAATGGGTTAATGGGTTAAACTCCGGTCTCCACGGAGGTGGATCCCTGGACCACCCCGGTGCCCTATTATGTGATTATTGAATGAACTAATGACTCCCTCACTACATCACTTTAGCAATATTATCAGTTCTGACCCAGAAAATCATCCCCTGAAGAAATTAAAAAAATGAAGTCAATCTTTATGTTGTATGGATGTATACTGTATGTCACAGATTAGGAGGTGGGCTGGAATATCTGTTATTTCCAAATGTTCCATAATATGTTAATAAGTAACGTTTCAAGTCTAAAACATCCTTTAGAAGTTCCCTACTTTAAAACCTTCTTGATTCTTATATGCTATACCTTAAAAGTGTGTTTGTTGAAAATATAATTGGGGAAAAAAGGTGATTGTGATAGGTTTAGTTTTTGCGTGCGTGCGTGCGTGCGTGTGTGCGTACCTCTCTCCTGACATCAGGCAGTGTGAGCCACATGGGCAGAACAAGGGGGAGGATGAAGAGGTACGTGATACGTTTCCTGTTGGTGTCTGGCCAGGCCAGGCTCAGAGGCTGATCCTCATCCTCCTCTTCATCATAAGCCTGAGGGAGAAAAACCCACAAGCAGAGAGACCATTTCTTTTTAAAACAAATTCAAAGAGATCCAAAAGTTCTTCTTCACTGTGCATTGAGGAAAAGGCAACAATGAACTCGAGTAGGGGTGCAACAATTAATTGAAGGAATCGATTCAATCGATCATTCAAAATAATCGATAATTTAATAAAATCATTGATTAATAATCAATCCCCATTTTGGGCATGTCATTACAGGCGAAAAGTTCCAATACTTTTTTAGTTCAAAAAGAGTGAAAATAGGTGATATACAATCACCTATTTGTGAGCTTTCACTGTTTTTGCGTGACACTGTTGTGCAACAAAGGAACCATTAACTGGTTAATCGAGTTGTTGCTATAGAATATTATTATTTACAGTATATATTAAAAAAATCACTTCTCAATTATTCGATTAATCAAAAAAGTGATCGATAGAATAATCACTAAGGATATAATCAATAGTTGCAGCCCTAAACTCAAGTGTGATGATAATAATAATGATGATGATGATGATGATGATAAGGAAGATGGAAGCCGCACCACGTCTCCTCCTCCTATGCTGCCGTTCATGGGTGGCGTGACCTCCACGGACACGTTGGACTTGGCGCTCTTAGAAATGTCTTTTGCCTCCACGCTGGAGCTTTTGTTTCCTAGAAGAAAGGAAGAAAATGAGGGAGGAAATAAAGAGGTGACTTTCAGCAATGCATTTGGCAGCTGGGTGTGTGATAAAGAGGATTCTTCCTGATAAAGAACATAAGTGATTCAGAGTGTGATTGCATTCCAGAATCTGCAGCGGATTCCTTCTCCAATATGACCAAATAGAACTGAGCACAGTGAAATGCGTCTGACGCTACCAGTGGTGGAAAGTAACTAAGTACATTTACTTAAGTACGGTACTTAAGTACACTTTTGAGGTATTTGTACTTTACTTGAGTATTTCCAATTTCCAATAGTTTTACTTCTACTCCACTACATCTCAGGGGCAAATATTGTAACTTTAGTTACTAGTTACTTTGTAGATTTTGATTATTATAACAAAAATAAAAAGTCATACATTACCCATTTCGGCCATTTGAAAATAGCTGATCTACAAGCTCACAATGTGTCGCATCACGACGCATTGTGAGCTTGTAGATCAGCTATTTTCAAAAGAGTTTTAAACAATTTATACATTCGAAAACTTGTGAAACGGGACATTCTGCATAACTTTCTACTTTTGGTACTTTAAGTACATTTTGATACTACAACTTTTGTACTTTTACTCAAGTACATTTTGAATACCGGACTTTTACTTGTAACAGAGTATTTTTGCATTGCAGTACTTTTACTTAAGTAAAACATTTGAGGACTTTCTCCACCACTGGACGCTACCACGCCCGGTGATCTCATCCTGTGGGGCGAACTGTCAATCTAGGTGGGCCCAGGTTCAATCTGGTCCCACCCAACCCACCCATAGATCCGCCCCTGGTTGTACAATAACAGACCCCATGAAGTGGTTTGCGATAATATTTCTCGTATCGTCTCGGGGCTGAACAGGGAATGAATCAGCACAGCAGTGGTGCACTCACCAACACCGTTGGCACCACCTTCATCCTTACACTTCCTCTTAGCCATTCTGTGGAGGATTGATGCCTTCTCTTTGAATTGATCTAGAAAACACAACAACAACAATTAACCTCTTGTAAATACTTTTCATTGGTTATATCTATGTTTATTACACGGCTTGGTTGAATGCTTGATTCCGATTGGTCAATCGCTGAATTCAGCGGTCGGTTATTTCTTCATAATGACCGATGAGCTCAATAACAGACCGCTGTCTAATCAAAGTGCATGCGTGCGTGCGTGGATGTGTGTGCGTGTGTGTGTGTCAGTACCCGGGGGCGGCAGTGGCTCAGGGGTAGAGTGGCCGGGTAGAATTAACTGGAAACCCCAAGGTTCCCAGTTCGATCCCGGGCTCCCCCAGAGTTAGTGTGGAAGTGTCCTTGAGCAAGACACTGAACCCCTAATTGCTCCCGATGAGCAGGTTGGTGCCTTGCATGGTTTCTTCCGCCATCAGTGTGTGTGTGATTGTATTGCTGTATTGTTGTATTGTAAAGCTTTCTGCTTGTAAAGCTTTCTGCTTTGGCAATGTAAACGTATGTTTTCTCATGCCAATAAAGCCCTTTGAATTTAATTGAATTGTGTGTGTGTGTGAGAATGTAATGCACAATCTATGTAAAGCGCTTTGGATAAAAGCGCTATACAAATGCACCATTTATTTTACCATTTACCATCGTCATCATTTGTAGTACCATGTGAACTGAGCGGGTCGAGTGTGTGGATCATGAGCTGGAAGATGCTGTTTCTCATCAGGGAGTTGTGTAAAGATGCACAGCTGCCTTCCCTCGCCAGCCTGGGCTTGGCCTGAACACAGACAGACAGACAGACAGACAGACAGACAGACAGACAGGCAGGCAGAGGTAAGGCTGCGAGAAAGGCTCAGATGTGTGTTCGAGCAGGTTGTGCCAGGCACAACAAACTAGAGTGGGTGAAGTCATGAGTGCTGGTCCTACATCTAGTTAATTACAAGGTCCAAAACTTAATCCATTAAGACCTGTGCGATTCTTTAAAAAATTCAAAATCATAAGTTTTTGGAAAAAAATCTAAAACATTTTTTTCAAGATTTTTCAAAAATAGCAGATCTACAAGCTCATAGCGCGGCACTCGGTGCCGCGCTATGAGCTTGTAGATCTGCTATTTTTGAATAGCCAAAGACATCTAAAGTGACACAGATGCGTTCCAGGTATCAATGGGTTAATCAGTTTGCCCCCTTACAGTAACTTTAGTATTAGGCCTACTTGAGGATATCTAGGCCTACTTTTTGTTTTTCAAGAGTAACCAAATGGACCATTTACATTTGCACTCTCGTGAGAGTTTCAAATGGATAAATTAACACTGAGGACTTTATTGCGTATATGAACTATATATAGTATAATAACATACATTTTATTTTTAGAAATACATACAGTAAACGTCTGCTTTTGATATGAATATTTCATCAATAAACACCCTGCATGACAGTTGCTGATGAACTATTAGTGTGTTTTTGATTCTCTTTCTACACATACTGTAGATGTAGTATGAATCATCTGTGTTACGTGTACATATATACAGTTGTGAGCACACGTCAAACACACAGAGACTCTCTGCTATTACCCGTCCTTACCTTCCACCATGCAAACACTCACGCATGTCAAGCGTGCACGCCAACAGTTTTTTTGTGTATAGTCCCCATATAGTGTATTTTTTTACAGTCTATGGCCGTTTCCCTAACAGTGGGTCAGGGACCAGTTTTTATGGAATAAATATCCCCTACATTTAAAACAATATATATTATATTAAGATTTTAAAAACTTCAAACAAACAGTAACCACTTTAGCCTTAAATATATTTCGGCCATTTGAAAATAGCCGATCTATAAGCTCACAATGCGTCGCGATGCGACACATTGTGAGCTTGTAGATCTGCTATTTTCAAAACATTTGTATACATTTGAAAACTTGTGAAATGGGACATTCTGCATAATGAGTACTTTCTAATTTTGGTACTTTAAGTACATTTTTATATCAATACTTACTGATACTCAAGTACATTTTGAATTCTGGACTTTTACTTGTAACGGAGTACTTCTACATTGCAGTATTGATACTTTTAACATTTTTGTACTTTTTCCACCACTGACCATCTGTAGAAGTGACAGAGAATGCCCTCCCCGCCGGCTTTCCACATGCTAACGTGGCCATTTGTGTTCAATGGAGCACCCGGCGAAGCCGGAGACACTGTGGATAATTCAAACCCCAGGGTAGTGGGCAGGAACTTTACCCTGCTCCACCCAGACCACGCACACATTCTTGCAAATCACACATCTTACCGTCAGCTTGCCCTCATCCTCTCCAGCTCCGTTTGCCTTTAAGAAAAACACACAGTGAGACTTAAATACAACTGGATATGAAACAGATATATGTGAAACTATACATATATATATATGAAACAGATCGATATGATACATACAAAACTATTGTATATAATAAAACAGATTTATGTGCAAATGCATCTATCTATGAAGCAGACTAGAAAACTGTGCTGGTTGGATAAGTATTTAGGACAGAGTTATATAGAGATGAGTATTCCCTCTGTAGCCTAATAGAGTCGATCAAACTTAAGGGTTTGCTCTCAGCAGTGGAGGTTTCAGATTTACAAGGGTATAATAATTTGGTAAACAGATGAGATGAGTAAAACTGATTAGACACTTGAAAATATAACACATACAGTATATAACATATAACTCAAAATGAACAAAGTCACAATAACTTGAAGAGTAATTTGAAACATACTCCAATCTTTGAAGATCAGATAGGCTTTGTACATCTGAACCAATTAAACTGATTTAATTGTGTCAAGATTGATCACTTCAAATCAGTTTGATCTTTCAAATCAGTTTGAGCCTGTAGGTTATTGAACATGGCACACTATAGAGCTTAGATCAGGCAAGTAATGGTAGTGAAAGAAACAAGTCAGATTGTAATAGGTCCAACTGATCAGTGACGTTTCTCCATTTCAGCATCATTAATATTAACTATTTCAATTAAAAATATATATATTTTTTATAAATTTTTCATTGAATAATAAGATATTTATATCTTATATTAAATCTTCCAGTTCTGCAAAAGGTGGATGTACAGTACCAACATGTATTTTAAAGCCAGTGCAAACTGGAATGGAATTTTCTAATTTGTAGTTTTAGGAGAGACAAGAGAATCATTTGTGACAATGAACTATAATGAAGTATAAATCAGACATAAAACTAATCTAACCCCAGCATTTCTTCAGAGGACATATTCTGCACAGGACAGCCATGTGGCCTCAAACAAATAACATACACATATAACATTTGAGTGGTTATGTTGCCAGTTTGTTTTGTGTTTTATGTGGGATGAGGAAGCTGAAGACTTTTATGGCCTATCTATATTTTTATATAGATAGGTATATTTTTATATCAAGCTTGGACAGCTAGATATTACACAGCTATTTTAGCAGCTTAGAGCTAGGTGCCCCCCACGCGCACGCGCACACACACACACACACACACACACACACACACACACACACACACACACACACACACACACACACACACACACACACACACACACACACACACACACACACACACACACACACACACACACACACCTGTCCACACATTGCATAATGAATCATTCTAATTTATACTCCTAGAGTATAGTATACTGATTTTGTACATTTTGATTGTTTTAGTCAAAATACAACAAAACAAATGTGCTTCCTTACACGTAGCTAGTTTTGGTTGTAAAGACACAACATACAGTGAATAATAATCTCTCATACTCTCAACCGAACATAATCGAGTACAGAGGTTAAGTTTAGAGAGTAACAAAAATGCCCACAAAGCTATGGGATCTGGTTGAATTTCTGGGCTCCACAACAAAGTCTCATCATTAATGAATTATCTTTAAAGGACGACTTCACTCATTTTCAACATTATCTTCATAGAATTTGTCCTCTCCTCACTAATGCTCATGATAAAATGATTACATTGAGTGAGAACAATGGCTTCCATTATAGCATGCTAACTTTCCAGGAATAGAAAGCCTTCAATTTACATTAGCTTGGATTCCCATTGATGATGATCGCTGGTAGACGGGTTTCTGAACTGTCCACAGCACTCCTCTGAGACACAGACCAAGTAGACAGAAATGGTACCATATTATAATGAGCATTTAGTGAGGACCAATTATATGAAGACAGGTTGAAAATGGGCGAAGTCGTCCTTTAAAGGAAAACAAAAGTTCTTCTCAGAACCACTGCAGGGTCATATCTAGTGGAGGGTTTTGGTTGTTGACATGATTTCTCGGTTCATTCTCAGACTTTTTGAGCATAGATAATCCCTTTAAGATGAATCTGAGAAGACACCTGTTGCTGCTCACAGCAGGGGGCGGGGTTCTATCCTCTTATTGTTTAGGTCTCGTTATTACTCACCATTATTTACATAAACAAACACTTACTAAAGGTCTGTGCAGCACATTAAGAACACAGCATGCAATTATCGTCATGCCCTGTAAACCTGTGTCATCCATGGTATAGGTACACAAACACACATCATGTAGGCTGCATTATGTCAAAATGCACAGACTGCTTCTTTAAACACAAATAATTGCCATTCCTTGTTTTTGTGCCTTTACAGGCAGAGCAGATTCCATCATTGAAAGCCATTCAAGGATTTCTTTTAAAAAAGGTTATCAGTTATTCTACATTTCTATAAAGTTGACTTTTTGAAGGTGGATGGTTCTAATCCAGTAGGGTCCTTCTCCCCCCCCCCCACTTTGTCTATAAACCAACACAAAAACATATAGGCTATACCATCACTATTAAATCCAATCCCATTAGGAGTCAGTGCTATGTAAATGAAATAAATAAATACAAAGTTGAAAGCGGAAAAACACAGCGAGAAAGCGGGTGTTTAATTGTGTGTGTGTGTGTGTGTGTGTGTGTGTGTGTGTGTGTGTGTGTGTGTGTGTGTGTGTGTGTGTGTGTGTGTGTGTGTGAGAGTCGAGAGATAGAGAGAGAGAGAGAGAGAGAGAGAGAGAGAGAGAGAGAGATGTTCAGCATTAGGTTCACATGGCTCCTGGGACAGACACATGGCTGGAGACCCAGAGAGACTATTAGCCCTCAGCACCTGCTGCTTGAGGCTTACACATAGAAAGAGAGGGGGGTGGGGGGGTTAACACCGCACTTGGGCCATTTTAACACTCTCACTGTAAGAGTTATACATTTCTCCCTATTGTTGGACTGCCAATATCTCGGTCTCTCTCTCGGGTGTGAGTGAGTGGAACTGTAATAGAGCTTCTTTATCAGTCCAAGTGTCATAAACTCTGATTCATCAGTGTATCCTAAACATATTGACAACAGCCAATCACTTTCTCTACATTACTAATCCCCACATGTCAAAAGGGGAGATTTCACTTTAAAACACTTCTGGGGTCATATCCACATCTACCCAGGCCTTTGTGTGCACCCCAGACAGTCTATAAGTTGATTCATTCAATATTAAGATGGTTGTTTCAATGGTTTAGTGGAACAAACGCAGTGTGAATTAATTAATAATAACTGGTTACTGGTGTCAATTTGTTGCCTGGCAAGTGGCAACATTTACAGTTTTATACCTTTCCTGAATTATCTCACTCATTGTGTTATAATTCTTTCTAGGCAGACATCTCTGCGTTTGGGTCAAACTCAGTCCTAGTATATCATATTGTTGCTTTTTTATGTTTTCTTGTAACTTAATGCCCTACTTTGGGGGGGAAGGCGGTAGTCGCTCAGGAGGTAGAGCGGCCGTGTTGGAATCAGATACAGAAGTTCCCGGTTCGATCCCAAGCTCCTCCTGGCTGCGTGTCGAAGTGTCCTTGAGCAAGATGTGTGTGTGAATGTGTGTGTGAATGGGTGAATGTAATGCACATTCAAAGGTGCTATATAAATGCACAAATTGTGAGCTTGTAGATTTTGAAAGCATTTGGAAAGTGAAAGTGGTTAAGTCTGTCTGTGGGTTTCATGAATAGTGTTAACCAATGAAAAGTATTAATAAGAGCTTGTAACTACATTGGATCCATTAGAACACGAGTAATTGTTTCGTATGTCAAACCGTTTTTGACATACTAGGTTTCCACCCGACAGCAACGATAACAGGTCATTGTTTACACTTAACATTGAACCTCTCCTGTCTCCTCTAGAGGTTATTTAATATGTATTATTTATTTCAGTCATATTAGATTCAAGGAGGCATTATTGTTATAAAATTATAATATAATATATATAATAATATATATAATAATAAATAATTTCTAAAGCGGTTCAGTAGTCTCATCCCCAATCTAGAACAGTGGTTCTCAAACCTTTTCATGTCAAGGACCCCCAAAATGTATTTGGCCGCGGACCCCCATCTCAAATATTTTGTTCCGGGGACCCCCACAAGCAAAGATTTGAGTTAAAAATGTTCGCTTAGAAAAATATATATTCAAAGGTTTGCACACATGATCACGATTTTTCAAAAATATCAGATCTACAAGCTCATGAGCTTGTAGATCTGCTATTTTTGAATAGCCAAAGTATAAAAGGTTAAAGTGGTTAGAATTATTGTGATGCTATATTAACACATGTTGCTGGGGACCCCCTGGAACCCCCCCACGAACCCCTGGGGACCCCCACTTTGAGAACCAATGATCTAGAAGACATATGAAGACTGACAGAATCAGGCCTGGCCACTGAATATCATCATCATCGTTTCGAGAAGACGTGATGGAGAAAACATTTCGATGGACAGTAGAGGAAGACATCTAAAATCTAGACCTATTCTATTCTGGTTCCTTGTATTGCCTGTGCTGCAATATAGCAATGCCAGTGGTCCAACTATTTCATTTTCAGCTATTCAAAAATAGCTGTTCTACAATGTTTGAGAACTATTACTATGCACTATAGGCTGGTGAACATGGTTGAATGACTGGAAACACCCATGTTGTGTGTGCGCGTGCACATACTGTATACTCTCACATACACACGTTTGCACGCCGTGTGCATAACTATATTCATATATTTCTATCACAAAAAAAAGTGTTAAAATACTGTAGTTTATGTGATTCTGTATGTGGTGGTCCAGTATATCAGCATTGAAAGAGAAGTCATTATTAACTATTCACATAACAATAAAGCCATGTTTTCTGTATACCACATGAACTGTAGAAATGATATGGTACACACAATATGGTTTCCAAAACAAACCCATAAACTCTTGAATATAGCTAGAAGTCACTAACCACCTAAACTCAATATACTTAATTGACCAGGACTCTACTAGATCCTAGTATTTCCCTCTACACCAAATGTCTTCAGTGAAAATAGCAGATCTACAAGCTCACAGTGAGCTTGTACATCTGCTATTTTCACACCCAATAGGGTTCAAGTGGCTGAAAGTGAGCTACAGCAGACAAACTTGGATGTGTTTCAACTTTTGCCTGCTCTCTTGATACTTTTACTTGAGTAAAAAAAAGTACTTTTTCCACCACTGGTCTCTTGTCAACCAGAAGCATCTACAGTGTGTCCATCCACTTGACCGTTCGTCCGAGCTGTGGGACTTATCCAGGATTTAATCGGCAGAGATCTCCACTTTTAGAAACGGTGACTTTAATCCCTGCGTGTGAACTTCACACAACAATCTTTGCATGATGTCAGTGTTCAGGAGTTGTCCGTTTACTGCTTCTTTCTCACTATGTAGACATCATTTCCACTTTGTGGGTTTCTTTTTCTAGCTTGTATTTATCGTACATTTTCAAGTAACCTGTATTTTACAATGGCTCCTCACACGGTCAGGACAGAACGGCGATAGCTCAGAGGCTCAGTCCCGGATTCGAGAGTCTAAAAATAGATGGTTTCTTTTTACCTCATGCACGCTCCTTCACCTCACCGCTGAAATCACTGGCACCCTCTCGCTAACACCCTGCGACAGTTTTCTACCTTTTCCTGGTAGAAGCTGGAAACTTAGCTCAATGGCACCTTGACAGAAGCCGTTGATGGTTGGGACAGTATTAGCCCAGTGAGCCAACTAATTCATTTTCCTTAACAAAACTGTTCTAGCCAATTTATTTGGTAACACTTTACTTAAAGGTCGGGTCTATAATGCGTTATATTCACATTTATAATGCATTATAATGCACTTACAAGACATTATAAATGTTTATAATTATGCATGCCAACTTATAACAAGGTTTATGAAGTATTATAACTTATAATAATATAATGTATAAGTGCTGGTCATAATGCATTATACATTCAGTGGAACAGCACATTATAACTACCAGGTAACACTTTACTTAAAGGTTGGGTCTATAATGCATTATAATGCACCTATAATGCTTCATAACACTTGTTATAAATGTTTATAAGTATGCATAACAACTTATAACAAAGACACTTTATAAATAACTAAGTTATGGTAGTTATAATGTGCTGTTCCACTGAGCATAATAATGCATTATGACCAGCGCACTTATAATACGTTATAAACGTTGTTATAAGTTGTTATCTATAATTTATAATGAGTGTTATAATGCATTATAAACACGCTTATAATGCATAATAGACCCGACCATTAAGTAAAGTGTTACCATTTAGTTCACTCACCTTTGAAATTAATCAACAAATCCCTATTTTATTCCCTACAGTATGCCTCTGTTTTATCTGTCTTTTAGTTTTATTGTCTTATTATTACCTACTTTTTAACTGTGCTCTTTCACCGAATGTAAATCACATTGAATTGTATTTGAATGTACATCATGTACTGATAGTGCTAATAAAGTAGGGTTGACTGACTGATTGATTCCAACTGATTGCTCATTGATACTATAGCATGTTAGTACTGCAAAACAATCAGTGACTATAACGACTATGTTTGGAGAGGATGAACCCTGTGAGACACGTGAGGTCAACCTGACAGAATCCTAAATGGAAAAGGCTTAGCAGCACTGGCCCCAGATCAGTGTCGGCCTCCTTTCTATTGGCCTGTATGAGGAAATGTGATATCATTATTGTTACGGAGCAACCCTGCCCTATAGAGCATCGCAGTTCCCGCCCCTTCCGGGTTCCACCGCAAAATACTCAATGCATTTTTCCCATTGACATTTCCAAAAATATTTATATCAATTAATTTAAGCCTAGAATCAAGCCATCCAGGGTCCTGGTGAATCATGACCATAAAACGTTTGATTCTGTGATTTATTTTTTTTGAAAACGGCAAAACAAAGGGTATTTATTAAATATAGTATATCATATAATTAAATATAAAATAAAATAAATCACAGAAAAAAAACGTTTTATGGTCATGATTCACCAGGACCCTGGATGGCTTGATTCTAGGCTTAAATTAATTGATATAAATATTTTTGGAAATGTCAATGGGAAAAATGCATTGAGTTTTTCCTTCCGGCACCAGGAAGTGGGCGGGAACTGCGATGCTCTATAGACAATAACAGTGACTCTGCATGCACACAAACTATACAACTGCTTCCAGTTAACATCAAGCCGGCTTGGAAGTGTCTTAGTTCTGTATTGCATGTTTCCTTAAAATCATCTGTACATCTCGATCCATCGATAAAGATCACAGACTAATCATGGGTTTCAAGCTTTATTATTTGAAACTGTGTTAAATGAGTTGATTGTTTGTCACCTGTCTCTCCTCTGCAGTACTGGCAAGCCTGTTCGATTGGGAGGTGCCAAGTACTGTGGAGGAGGGGTGTTTTGTCCATGTTTAAGAGTACTCTTGAGTTAAATGTGAATGAATTGACGCCTGGGAAATGTATTTGAATTTGTTGGTAAATTCCTTTATGCAATTGTGTAAATAACTCATGGGCCATGAGTAGCTTTTTTTTACTTAATTGATTACCAATTACAGGTAATTTTCTCTTGGTAGGATCCACCTGGTATAAAGAGCTGGTTGGAATGTCCCACGCTTTTTTGTTAGTTTTGTGTTGGACTGGCAACATACAACAGCCAGGGAGAGAGAGCTGCAGGGCCTTAGTTAGAAGGTATAGCACCGCCTGAGTTGGTTTGTGTTTTTGTTTGCGATGATCTGTTCTTTGTTTTGATGTCTTCATTCTTTTATGCTTATTTGGTTAAGCTAGTAGGATTTCTGCCTAAGCCTGCACTGTAAATACTGTACAGGACTTTTGGTGTTCGTTTTTGGGGAGAAATAAATATACCCAAAACAACTTTTTACAAGATTGATGATTCAAAACGAAAAGTGAACTAAACCACTGCTCAACCGAGATGCTGGAGCTGAATAAAATCAGGGTGAACAAAATAAAAAGGCTTCTTCAGGATGCCTGAGGATCAAACGACCGAAAGCGTAGTACGAGTGCGCGGTTACTGCTTTCTTATGTTCAACAAGATTGATTATTAACATTACAATGATGTATATAGCTCTCTGTCAGTGGATGCTGCTCTGGACACTCAGAGACAGGGTGCATCGAGCAGGGTGATCCAGGCCTGGTACTCTAGAATCAGTAGTTCTCAAAGTGGGGTCCTTGAGGGGGTTCCAGGGGGTCCGAAGCAAACTTGGTACCATCAAAATACGTTTAACCACTTTAACCCTAGTAAATGCATCAGCTGTTTGAACAGAGCTGATCTACAAGCTCTCAACTGCTCAAAACACGTGTGTTTTGAGCAGTTGAGAGCTTGAGAGTTGAACCGCAGCTCTAAAGTTCAGATTTCTCTGCTGCATTTCAGCAGCACAATGTTGAATTGCATGTTTCGTAAGTCACCTGCCGAGGCGCACCGGGGGGTAGAAGTGACAGCGAGGAGATTGCGGTCCTGTGTGTTTACTGTCGTCACAGCAGGTATAAGCAGGTGATCAGGGGATCAGAGAGGATTGGAGACTTTAGAGTGTTCAACCAACAAAACCAGCTCATGTCCCAATCACGGACACCGGCCATATCTGCTGTTAAATCACCACAAACATAAGCTATGTTACAACAGGAAAAATGCACCATGAAAAATGTGCACGATGACATTAGAACTAAAGGGTTTTATTTCCACTCGGTGATGTGTTGATTTCTGGCCCCACCCTGCGGCCCTCTATTCTTAGTGGCTCTAATAGGATTGATGCAGATTAAACCCGGGGGATTAACACGCGTTAATGAGGGCAAGTGAATCGTACATCAAGTGCCCGACGACAGAAACACAAAAGCTGTCGCCAACTCATCAGACTCATCTTTGAGGTGAGACGGACCGAGGAACAGACAATAGACCTTTTTCATGGCAGCCATATTGACATGAAATATTAGGGTACAGGTTTACCCGCAATGAAAATATTAAGGCTCTGTTCAATTTAGTCTAGCAGAGCCTTTCCAGTGAGCTGTAACATGCACGACGATAGCAGCACCCTGAGTCTGTTTGACCTGAATGGAACACAATCAAAACCCTATACACTTAGTTGACCGGGGTCCCCCCTCAGCTCTGTCTAGGTCGGCTCCATTTTTCCCTGTACATCAAATCGCTTTGCAGAAAATAGCCGTGTGAGCTTGTAGATCCGCAGAATGTTATTTAATGTCAAAATGGCTGCTGTGAAAAAGGTCTATTCCCAGAGAGACGGCAAGGAATCCTTCAACCACTCCCTTGGTGCTAATGGAGGCGGTGAGAAGGGTGTGATGAGGATACAACCATTGTAAGTGCTGGGAGGTTTAAGAGACAAAGAGAAGCTACAGTATAAATGAACACCAGTGGCTCAGGTTTAAGATACAATATACACAGTAAAATCTATTATCTATTTGTAACTCTCAGTGTACAATTGTAACCAAATGGAACCGGTTGTACACTCTCAGAGTTAAATGAACACAGAGGATTTCACTGTGTAGGGATTGATGTTTTAGCTTGTTGGGTGAATTCCTTTTTTCACACATCTGTCATTGTGCCGGGCCAACGTGGTGAATCGAAATGAGTCCTCTATGGCAGAGGTCTTCAACAGGGGGTCCGGGACCCCTAGAGGGTCCTCAAAGTTACTACAGGGGGGTCGCCAAATCTTTGAGTGATGGATTATTTTTTTTACATCAACTGAACCCTGAAAATTTCAGATCTACAAGCTTAGTAAGTTAGACCAATTTCAATATACTGTGTATATATTATTATTATTATCATTATTATTACTTAAAGGAACCACTAAATGGAACCAGTTGAAAGGAAGTGAGAGTGGATCTACGTTACTCTGATCCCCTCCTTATCAATGTAAACTAGAAAATATTGTTCCTATAAAGAAACAATGTGGGCTCGCTTTAAAGCCAAAAGAATCGGACGGAGCTTGCAGTGTACAAACGTTTTAGCATCAAAATATACTTTGAGTACCAAAGTAAAAGTACTCAATGTTCATAAATAGCAGATCTACAAGCTCACATTGTAGACCGGCTGTGTGTGGTTACTGTAGGTTTTGTATTAACAATCAAAATGTAATGTAACTAAAGCTGTCATATGCTGTAATTGTAGTGGAGTAGAAGTAACACAAATAGAAAGTAAAGTAAAAGTACCTCAAAATTGTATTGTGCATTGTAAGCACTTGCATAGTACTTGAGTAAATGTACTTAGTTACTTTGCAGCACCACTGAGCAACCAATGACTGACAGGCTAGCTTTCAGCAGGTGTAATGATTGCTAGAGTGTGGAGAGACATGGGTTAATATTAATGGTCTTAACTTTAAATATATACATCACACAGCTTAGATCTTTGGATTAAATCAGAGAGCAGACCTGTGCGAACTTGGTGATGTCAAATATTTTTTTAGTGTAAAAAACGTGGCCACAGTGACACAGTGAAAACATGGGGCATTTCTCCTCTGTCCTTCTCTCTCCCCACTAGCAAAACCCATTGGAAATGCATTGGGTGCTTAAAGTTAATTATTTAAAAAACTACAAATTATTTCAAAAAGAAAAGTACAAGCACCCATGTCCACAGTAAGCTGGATTCTTTACAGTTTGAATGGAGTTTCTAAGTGAAAGTATGTAGGAGTAGTTAGGTGCCAAACTTTTGAGGAGAATAAATAAATAATGTAGAACATCAATAGTGTGCTCGCTGCTGCTGCAAGCCCACAATAAAATAATAAAAAATAACAAAAAGAAAATGGCCTTTTTTTTTTTTTTTGGTTTGACAGCATCTTAACCCCAAAAGTCTCAATAGTCATGTCACGGTAGGTAAATAATGGTACAGCGGGCTGACCATCTAATCACAAAGCAGTTGCGGTTAGCATAGCAGCACTCTAATCTTCTTAGAGTGACATTTTAATTGGACACAACATGAACCCGTGTTGACATGCCATTGCGTCAATACGGGTCCACTTAACAGTCAATCAAACCTAATATTATATTGTAGATGCTCCTGTATACAAGATCAGGCTGTTCATACAATGCTTTTATTTGTGACAAATAATTACTTCTGGTGACATTGGATTGCCAGGGTGGTCCCTATATCTGTGGTTACTTATGTTCACAAACTGATATAGTTAACCACTTACTAATACAGTAATTTTACAATTACAACTAATGGGTAAACATTAAATGTTGTGGGTTTTTTATGTAAAAAAAAGTCCAATTGAGAATCATCTCTGAAGCTGCTCAGTATATGCCCCTGAAGAACTGGTGATGGGTTATTAGTACACTACAGACATGCTGCGCTAGGAAGTGGCTACAATGTACAGTTGTTTGAGCAGGAATCACCTGACTTCCGTATGTGATTACAACATCAGAGAGCAACAGATCTGACTCCGACTGGGCACATAGACAGACAGAACACAGAAAGAGATGGAGACAAACGGGACAATAAACAAAATCATAGCTTTACTGCTGTGTTTCTTTGCTAGTTTGACTGAATGCGCCACATCATCATCATGTCTTTTCTCTCTCATGGTGATGCTTAATTAGCTTGTGGTCGGCTGCAAACATGGAAGAATATGAAACACAGATACTGCTTAACCACTTTCAACCTGGTATCCCTATTTTGGGGATGTCATTACAGGCAAACATTTTATAAAATACTCGAAGATAGCAGGTCTACAAGCTCACAACGTGTTGCTTCGCACTGAGACATGTAAGCTTTAAAGATCAGCTATTGTAGCTATTTCAGAAAATTTGTGAAAGCATAAGATAGGGCTTAAGTGGTTCACTTCCAGAATATCCCAAATGGCAAATGTCTTAATTAATTTATGGTTATGGCCATGTAGTGATCAATTTTTGATTTGAGCAACTTGTATACAGTATGACATGAATATAATATACTCGAGGCGTTTTCACTTTCTTTCTAAACTCGCATTGGGTCGTTCCTTGACCTTCTAAAGAATACTGTGGCCCTCAAAACCATGGCCATGCTCCTTCCACCAGACTGAACCAGAGCAGACAGTGTGCAAATGTGTGCAAATGTCAAAGAAGATGTGCAAATATCAGAAGGTGTGCAAAGGTCAAGGAATTCTGTCTGGTTTTCTAAAAGAAGAACTCCAATCTCAATCCAAACGGTGAAACCTGGTGTAATTACTCCCTCTGATAAACTTTTTGGTCAAAATGAATCCACTGAAAATATGTATATATAAACCGAATATTTTTATATAGATTTTTATGACTAAAGTGAGTACCAGATATAGCTCTCAAACTATAAACAGTTTTACATTTGAATGATCACTGAACGAGGTGGTTAAAAGGAACTACATATATGACGTTTAGAAGAAGGGGCAGTCTGCTATTGATGTTACAGTTGCTATTTGAAAACATTCAACAATTTTTCATTGGAAAATAAGTCTGTCGAACCATGAAGAACATGGTTGTGCACTGGCTTTGGTTTAAGGCTGCAGCAAACAATTATTTTCACAATCTGTCGATGACTCCCTACAGGAATAGACCATAACATGACTCAGAGATGACAGGATCACACACATCTCCATATCCTTCATGTGGCAAAGTTACAGTAGGAAGGTTTTGGTGTCTGATAGACTGCCAACAGGAACCGATTTACACTGTAAATCGGTTCTGGCTGGCAAGCGATACCATCACACGATGGAGTAAAATAAACGTATCCCATTCAATCCGGGAACACATGCCGTGTTTTGTTTTGTTTCTTTTAGATTTCTTTGGCTATTCAAAAATAGAAGATATACAAGCTCATAGCACGGCACAGAGTGCCGTGCTATGAGCTTGTAGATCTGTTATTTTTGAGGGAAGAAATCCTGAAAATGTGTGCAAATCTTTGAATATATACACTATTAACTCAAATCTTTGATTCTGGGGGGGGGGTCCCTGGAACAAAATATTTTGAGATGGGGGTCCGTGCCGAAATACATATCATTTTGGGGGGTCCTTCACTTTTTTTTACTGTTAGGATTTAGAAGACATTTTGTAGAATCCCCAGAAGCAAAGATTTGAGTAAAAATGTTTGCTTTAGAAAAAAAAAAAAAATATATATATATATATATATTCAAAGAATTGCTCACGATTTTTCAAAATAAAATAAAAATAGCAGATCTCGTAGCGTGGCACTCGATCTGCTACTTTTTGAATATCCAAATGATAAAATAATGATTAAAGTGCGTTCCCGGTTTTAATGGGTTAAGACTGTTCTCCCATGTTGTTTTAGACTTCATATAGAAGTGTTTCTGAGAACCAGGCATGGCCTGCGTCACAGCTTATGTATTCCTGTTCAAGGCATCACAACCCCTATGCTGTCATTCGTTCTAATAGGCTAATGGTTGAATTTAGATCTGTGCATAGCAAAATACTGAGTGGTAATTAATTTAACCCTGAGATGATCCGGACAGTTAACTGGCTCTGGTAATGGATTGGTTTCCAATAAGAAACGCTAAGGCAAAGGCCAGTAAGCTGTTTGCTGCAGAAAATAAATCTCCAATTTTCCAACCAATCAAAAAAAGAAAAAAAACTAAAAGAATCTAGTTCATAGAACAGAAAACCGTTGGAAAACTCTTACGAAAACTCCTGCATAAAGTGATGGTGTGTGATGTTCGAATGAATGGTGGTTTCTAATACTGTAGGTCTGCGCTTTAGAATGGATGGCGAGCAGGAAGACCAGATGAATGGATAGATATAGTGTGTGTGTGTGTGTGTGTGTGTGTGTGTGTGTGTGTGTGTGTGTGTGTGTGTGTGTGTGTGTGTGTGTGTGTGTGTGTGTGTGTGTGTGTGTGTGTGTGTGTGTGATATAATGACATTGTTATACAGAATTATATTTAAATTCTATATGTGTGTAGCCTACTATAAATTGCATATATGTATGATTGCGAATTGCTTCAGTCTTGGTTTGTTTCATGCTAAGATGTGTCAAACTAAGTGAAACTGAAACAAATCAACTTTTCAATGCATGATAGGCCTCGGCTTCAGCCTACACCTTTTCGGTGCCATTTTGTACTTGTAAACTAAACTGTAGTATCTATCCATGTTCTGTAAAAGGGACTGAAATAAACTATTCATTCATTCATTCATTCATATGGATGGATGGATGAATGGATGACGTTTGGATATATGGACTGATGGAGGTGTCCACCCATGGATGGATAATAAACTTGATGAATAAACTTGATGAATGAATGGATGATGAATTTAGGTCTGATGTATGGATGGATGAAGGGATAATGAATAGGGATGCTGTATGGATGGATGCATACATGGAGGAAGTACAGTATGTATTGATGGAATCGCCCCCCCCATCCATGGCTTCATCCATCCATGGTTTTGCCATAGTAGACAGACAGCCAGACAGACAGACTGACGAGGTGGTGGAACGGGAGGACTCACCTTCGGTGGTGCAGGTGCTTCGATCTCATCCACCTGGTTGCTCCCCAGCAGGCCCTTGATGACTTGCTCCACGCTGGCGTTGAACTTCATGAAGGTCACGTAGCAGAAGTAGCACGACAGAAGGGCCGCGCTCTCCATCGTGGTGATCTCGTTATCCAGGAAGAAATAGATGAGCATCAATAGCCCAATGATGTAGAAGGAAACGTCCCGGAACAGAGGCCACCACGTGAGGTTCAGCACTTCCTTGGAAAACAGGGCGCACATCCCGATCACGAACAGGATGTTGAAGACGGCCGAGCCCACGATGGTGCCGATGCCCACGTTGCTGTGGGAGACGAACACTCCGATGACGGAGGTGAAGAGCTCGGGGGCCGAACCGCCGGCCGCCATGAAGGTGGCCCCCGCCACGTCGTCCGAGATTTCGAGCTTCTCCGTGATGACGGTGAGCGCCGGGACGAAAAACTCATCGCAGACGATAGCTAAGGCGATGAACATGTAGAGCATGCCTAACATATGAAACACCACGAAACCCTGGCGCCTCTCCTCCAGGGAGAAATAGTCCGTGGGGTAGTCGCCCTGGGGCATCTCTTCTGACTGACCGTGGTTAACATTACTGTGAGCTTTCCTGGCAGAAGACACCGGCGTGTCTTCTGCCAGGAGAGTTCTCTGGGGCACCGGGGCGCCCTCGGCGCCGTCCGGTGCCCGCTCTGGGTTCGCCGTTGTGGCCAGCGTCAAGGCACTCCATGAGAATACTATGCACACCGCCGTCAGGCTGACGACGAAACCCAAGATCCGTCCTGGACGCAGCTTTCTCCTGACGTTCTGGTAATGGTGGTGCCGGGAGCAGCCGCCGTGAGCGCCTCGGAGAGGAGCGGAGGAATGCGAAGAGGAAGGGAGGGCCTCACCGGAAGCCATGGCGTACCGGCCGCGACTTCTGGTTGGTATTATCAGATCCATGGTGTCTGGTGCTGGCAGTCAGAGAGGACGCCTACCGGAGTCCCCCACAAGGCCAAGCTGCTGCTGCTGCTGAGGTGGCTACAAGGGTGGGGGTTCGACAGGGCTGACAGTGATCACCGGTGGGTTGGCATAGCGCTGCCCCTCAGCCGTCTAGACACAATGGAATCCCTGAGGTCTGATACCAGGGTCGAGCACGTTCACAGGCTTCCACATATTATTCACTGGAAGACAGGAAAAACAGAGAAAATGGCACAGGAACAAATTACTTAGATTTCAGCTGCAGTTTCTGGTGAAGAACTGGGTATCGTGCAGTCATAAATGACCCTCTTGTTGCAATACATGAGTTCACTCTGGTAAATGTAACAATACTGTAGTAACATCACTATATAACCATACTAACATAAACTGCATGACGTGCAATCCCCAGTGATGTTGAAGTGCAACAGGTGAAGCCCTGAAACTGACCTAATAGTCTTGTATAAGACGCTAAAGGCAGTGTAACCTTGTCCTCCATTCTTCCTAGAGAAAGATTATAGTGATTAAGCTCACACGGCAGCGATAACTGAATCAAATTTCAGGCAACGCGATTTCAAGACAAACTGGGAATAAGACAACTTAATTCTGATATTATTATGGTTTATTTGATTAATTATCAAAGAAATGTCTTTAAATATAGTGAATACATAGGTTAATAATGATATCAGAACTGTAACTGACAGAGTTTATGAGGTGAGATGTCATTGGCAACTGTATAAAAAATGCATTCCTTTTAAAATGTCTAATTATCTTTTTCAACTGAAGACTATCCCAAATTGTTGCATCCAGGACTGAGTGGAGTTTAAATACACATACAGACATTGTGGGGATTTTACATCACTGTAAAAATCATACAAACCAATAAATAACTATGCATTTGGAAAAACAAAAACACCACACACATTTAATTATAATGATGAAGAGTGGCCTGCTTGACATTGCCCTGAGCCCCTTCAGTGAGAGCTGCCCCTGACATTAGTGAAAAGCTCATTAGAGGGCCTGAGAAGATATACTTACAGTAGATTAGCGTCAGGCCCTGCACACTGCTTGCACTGCACAAAGTCAAAGACCAATAGATGTGTGTGAATCTTGTTTTGGAGGAGGTTAGACATAAACAACTATAGTGAGACTCGATAAGGTCATTCTTTTTGTTTGCATTGTGACTAAGACTAGTTAGACAACTTCTGATATGGACCTGACCATTCGCACATGCATTCACCTCAAACAGAAAGACTATCAATCTATCACCAATGAGCAAACTCACGAATACAGTTGACCACGTACATCACTGCCAATCACTGCACAGTTAAATCATCCTCACGCTTATCAAAATAAATACTTGAAAGCAGCCCCTCGAGGCCTTAGACTGACTCCCTGAAACCTTACAGCGACCACACATCACAGACACATCACGCATGCAGAAGCAATGCATATTCAGATAAGATATAGATATTATGATCATACCACTCTTTGCAGTCTCCTGTCGTACGGTGGAGAATCCAGCAGGCAAGTGAAGGAGCACGGGGCCGGTCGGTGCGGGGTGGTTGGGGGGTTATTCCGGGGCTGAAAGGCTCAGCGGTTCATCAGAAGGTCCGAAAGGTAAAACCGTTGTGAGATGTTCCTGCCTCCGGCAGAGGTGGAGCTCCAAGACACCAGGTCAGAAGCCAAGGATCATGGCTCCTCCTTCGTCGTTCCACCTCTCTCTCCCTCCCTTCTGCATCCCTCTTTAGTACTTTAACCCCTACCTCCACCTCTCTCTCTCTCTCTCTCTCTCTCTCTCTCTCTCTCTCAGAGGAGAAATCGGAGCACCTCCCACCGTTACTTAACCATTACACCTCCTTTTATTTGTGCCCCACTGGCATCAACAATAGCAATGAACAATGGCAACGTCAGTCGGTTCTATTGGTGGTCACTGTACTTCCAAATAAGATATCTTGAACACGACTGGCTGGACTGTCATCATGGAATTTGCTGTGAATCTTCATGCTCCCCAAAGGATGAACCTTCCTAATCTTGGTAACCCCCCCCATGGCCTTTCCTCTATAGTAACAGCCTCAGGCCAAAATGTCAACCGTGCATGCAAATTATCTGTTTAAGCCTCACCTTGCCCTCTGAGACATACTGTAAGCTTTAGCAGGCTCCTGGTGGTGACCTCATTTGTTCTGTTATTGTAGTGATTCTGAATACACTTGAAATATTTTTGCCATTTGTCTCTAAGGTTCTATACCAATTGACGGCATAATCTTGAAATATTGCTATTTGTTCCAAAAGCTTTATGCCAAGTTATAACCGCTTACATGTATACTGTATATAACCGACTCAAACAGCAAATGCAAAATTCTTCTGGTTTCAAAAGCTAGTCCTTCTAATGCAATGTGACACGTCTATATTCCCTTTTAATTGTACATACATTTATCTTGGCTTTGGATTGGTTTGTTTTGTATTTGCTTGGGCAATGTAAACGTATGTTTTCTCATGCCACTAAAGTTACTTTAAATTGAATTGAATCCCTTGAAGCGCATATCATGAATTGTGTCTCTGTACTGCATGTACAGTATGAGCAACAGAAGAACAGAGATAATGGAAAGAGATGTCGTTCAGGGTTGAATGTGCTTTGACCATAATTTATGCATGCCATAATCACCAATGTCTTATTATCGTAACCATGACCAGTAATACATTTAAAAAATGTATATGAAATAATCGCCATTAAAATTGCTCCTCCTATGCATTGATTGAGAGTGATTGATTAGTGCACTAACTACTGAACCTGCCTACTTCATTAGCCAGAATAGAATGAATCCCAGTTCAGCATTATAACGCTGTTTCATGTTACATATCGTTGTTGTCGGGCAGAAACCTCTTGTGTTTTTTTGTATATTAATACCCTACGTGATCAAACTACAGCGTCACACAAAAGTAACAAAAATAGCAGATCTACAAGCTTGAAAAACCGACGCTTTGCGCCGCATTTTGAGCTACTTTTGCTATTTTTTAACTTGAATCCTGAAAAGTAACAGTTTTGGAGACGATATGATCTCAGCTTTGATTCACTTCACAACCACTTCACTTTATAGTTAATAAAGTACCGTATGCGTGTCCTTGAGCTTACTATGATGGATTTGGGCAGAAAAAAGTAATTGAATGGGTTGTCGTCCCTCAACAAAAACCTGTTAACGAACTGAAAGACACTAAATTTGTATACACCCTTGAAGAAGGCCATAAGCCTAAACATCAGGGTTCTTATCATTTAGCCTAGATCTGATTAGGATTTAATTAGCAATGATATTCATCAGTATGCCTGATGCCTTTTTTCTATCAAAGGCCATGTCTTTTCAAAGTATGAACAGCCCTCTCTTTTTGATAAGCCACTCATTTTATGCAACGTCAATGGGTATATGTTGATGTTTATAGCAAATCTGGCTAAAAGTTGGACTGAACTAGCTACTCCAGATCGTGATTGTGGACATCCGGCTGTGGATCGAAGGTTTCATGGATTATGGCTGCGGACTGTTAAAGTAATACTAGGTAACGTTTTCAACAAAACTAAAGTTAAATTGTATATCTTTTGCGAGTGGCAAAAGTTTCACAACACCCACTCCGTGAATTTCACCCCCGGAAGCCTTTTATTTATATATTTTCTATTGAAAGTGGACTGGGGGGACTTTCCCGGGGAAATGACGTTCCTGGCCAACGTCATGACGTCGTGGCCGACGTCCCCAGGAACTACCGCAACGGTTTCCTGTTTGGCCAGGAACTACCGCGCTATAACAAAAAGGAACCTCACGCTGATGTTAAGATAATGTAGGATTGGAAGATCGAAAAAGAACAGAAAAAGAAAGCACAGCTCATGGTAACTAATGCTCCACTGGCTAAGAGAAACGATCCGTAGATAGTATAAAACAATTAAAAGATCGCTTTTTGAAACGCTTCCGGCTTCCGGTGAAAACGAATGGAATTCTGGGTAATCGAGGATTACGGAAATTGTATGCAGTGACGGTAGTGACCAGCAGAGGTTGCTAAAAATCGTTATTTGGGAATCTGCATTGTATAACTTTAATGTTACTGTGCATCTTCCTCTCTTTTTCTCTTTTTCTCTATTTCTCTCCTTATGCCTCTATCTCTCTCAACCTAACAAGTCAAGGCAGAAGGCCACGTACCCAGAACCAGGTTCTATTCCAGGTTTCTTCCCGTTAAAAGGGGAGGTTTTTCCTAGCTGAGTATAAGCAACTCTACAGAGTAGGGGTTTGGATACATTTGGTGTTTCCCCAGGACCCAAACGTACAATAAATACATATGAATGAACCACTTAAAGGGATACTTCACTTTCACATAAAATAAACATTTAAAAAATATATTAAAAATAAATGAAAAAAGTAATGGAAAATTCATGGCCCCCTCACGCATTAGAGTGTCCTACTAATGTGTGAGGGGGCCTTTATTTTGCCATAACTTCTTTAATTTTTTTTTTATATATTTTTTTAATGTTTATTTTATGTGAAAGTGAAGTATCCCTTTAAGCACTATTTAATAGTGAAAATAGCCAGTTTATTGTAGGAAATTGGATATATACTTCAAAATGTGTCCGTAGCCCAAATATTTGCCCCATGTCAGTATGGATGTAAATGTGTTGCATTGTTCCGTTTGTTGTATTATTTGTGTTAAGGACCCTTTACCTTGGTTGTCTGCTTGATCGCAGCCTGGGTGGTGAAAACATGGCTCTTAAGACCATTAGTAAGGTAAATGGTAGAACCAAATTCTTAACCAGGAAAGCGCAGTTTCTGGACTCTGCCAGTCTTCGCTTATTAGCAAACTCACTGGTTTTATGTTGTTTTGACTATGCCATTGGCTCATGGTACGGTGGCCTAACCAAAGCCCTAAAAGAGAAGTTGCAGGTTTCTCAAAATAGGTTGGTCAGGCTTGTCTTGGGGCTGTCTGCAAGGGACCATGTTGGAAAACATCATTTCCAGCAGTTGGGTTGGCTCCCTCTGGCAGCCAGGTCAGTTCAACTACAGCTGAACCTGGTGCATAACATCTACATAAACAGCGCCCCTGTGTACCTATGTAATCTTTTTCAGAAGCGTAGCGAAGCCCATTCCCACCTAACCAGAGCCAGCATAGCAGACCTGACCATGCCCACGTTCACCACTGAAACGGGAAAACGCTCATTTAGATTTGGAGGAGCAGTTAACTGGAACTCGCTACCCCTGACTATAAAGAGCACCAGCAGCCATCTCCTTTTTAAGGGTCAAAGCATGGCTATTAGAAAACGTTCCCGAATAGTAGGGTCACTTATGTTAGCAATGCGATTATATGTATTTATGCTGTAGGTAGTGTAGTAATTGATTGTTTTATTTATTACTGTACTGTCTACCTGTATGTATTTTGTTGCAGTGTTGTTTGTCTCAGACCAAGGACCACAATGAAAACAAGTCGCAAGACTTTTCTGTGTCTGTATCCTTGACGTTTCTATGATGAACATGGTGTAACATGTGTTTTTCTCCTGTATAATGTCTAATAAAAAAAAAAAAATCAAACCCCATAGAAAACAAAATGATGTATAGATCCTTCTAATAAAGGTACTATATATTTGACAGTGAGCTGGTTGAGACGTCAGTCAGTCACCCCCTGCAATAAACATGCAGTACAGAGAGATTGCAGTCTGTTATAATTAACAGACTGTTGCGGTTTAGTTTTTCTGCCTTTAAAATGCTTTTATTAAGACTCGTTACGTGTTTTTAATGAGCTTTGATACACGCGAAAAGTCTTGTTGTCCTGTCCATGTTAATCAATTTCATGAATATCTACCATTTTGATTACATAGTGACAGTGTGTATATCAAGTATAAAACCCTACACAGTAAACTCCTCAGTGTTAATTTATCCATTTGTCCATGCTCAGAGTTAAATGAACACGTAGGATGTTACAGAGTGAGTTTCTGTTGTCAGATGTGTGACTCATTTGGTGTCTGTTTGACCCGAGTAGGAGATCTGGATTGCTGGCTGCTATAATAGGACTTGTCCTACAGTATATACTGCGCCGTCCTCAACTGGATAAAGTTGTTACATGATCACCCAAGCCAACCGAGCGCTCCTTCTGTGTAGCAGAAGTGATGTATACATTGAAGTCAAATAAATCTACTGTCATGGAGAAAAAATAAATAAAAGAAAGAACTTCAAGTGGGAGTGTGGCCTGGCTGTTTAGACGAGATAAATTAGCTGACAATGAGTTTTATTTTTTTATGTTTTTTTTTATCTTGCAGACTGTTCATTAGACAGGGTATACTGAATTATTAATAAAATAAGGAAAAAATTAAATGTTGCAATAATGCATGACGGTTCAGTCATTAATTAATCAATTGAATTGAGGAAACAGTTGTACTAATTGCATTACACTCAGAGAGGGGCTGGGTTAGATGTGTTTTGTGTCAATGACACAATCAAAGTAAGGGTATTTATGTACCTGTGTGAAGGTAAGGTTACCAGCAGCAGCTTAATGCCTAAAGCCTCCGCTAAGTAAAGTGTACTATATATATCTATATGGTTAATGGGCTTGAGAAACCAAGGCAGACCGGGAGAGCGCATGCAGGCTCATGAATGGGTGCTTGTATTTAGATGGCTTTTCCCAGCAATTCACAGATGTTTACAGTGACACTGATGATATTTAGCATTTATTTATTGCCGTTGTTTCTTTGATTGCTTCTTTTTCTTTTAATGTATTTGCCTTTTTGCTATTTTTTATTTTATTTATTTAGTTTGTTTTTATTTATTTATGTATTATTTATATGATCCTAATCCTTGATGTGACATGTTTTGAAAAGCTCAAAATATCAACAAAGATTAACCACATTCAACCTGGTATCCCCTTTTATGACAAAATAGATAATCTGTGATCCCGATCTTAGTTCGCAAAGAGAATAAAATAGGCTTCAACTGCACCGAAGACTAATTCAATTAGCTTATTTTGCCATAATTTTTTAGCATGCTCGATTTGTCAGTTTTTAGAAGGTGAGGGGGCATTCTTCTCTCTGTCACGGTCTATGTTTCTCCTCCCAAAAGCCAGCAATTAGCTACAGTACAGTACTAAGCCTAGTCTCAGACTGTGCTTGTCATAATCTTATGGAGATCCTCATATTATCCTTGGATCTTATGCCTTGTTTGTGGGGGCTGGTGGGATCCAACTCTAGGATGATTCATACTTTGTTGTACAACACCACCGCCGTATGATGGAGTAAATTACTCTTCATTACTCCATGAACAGAACTATCAGCAGGGCGGGATTTTAAAAAAAAAGCAAAAAAACTTCTATCTCCGCCAGTCCAGTGATTATGTTTTTGCCCCCGTAGAATAAGGATAAGAATAAGAATGTGTTACTGACACCTCTCCCTGCGCGTCCATAGCTGACTGGGCAGAGAGGCTGCCTAGGAAACAGAAGGTCCCAGGTTTGATTCCCAAGCCCCAGTAATGTGTTTTTTTTAAATGTACCCATTATTTCACTGACTTATCAAACTTGTAATAATAATTACCTTTGAATACAATGTTGTTTATAACCTCTTGATCTGTTTATTGCTTACATTTTTTTTATCAAATAAATCATGTATTTGCTATTGTCAGCTAGTTTGGAAGCCATCAGAGCAGAAGTAAAGCCATAGATGACAATTTGAGCGTGAACATATCTTCTGACAATATATTGAACATATATTTTTGGTTGTTTTAGATACTTAAGTATATTTGATATCTCTGCTGTCGGGCAGAATCCAACTTCAAAATGTACATTTTTCAGGAAATGAAAAAATCAAAACAAAAAGTCGAGTTGGGAGGTTTTGATCATCATTGATAAGAACAGCTGAATGGATCTCCAAGCTCACAATGAGGTTGGAGGTCAAAAGTGGGTGGAGCCTGGAGTCAGCAAAACCAGCTAACTCCACCCCCCTGGTGGACTTAGCTGGTTTAGCAGAAAGTTGAGGATCCAATGGAGTTAGCTGGTTTCTCAGAAGCGCTTTTTAATACTTTTCATTGGTTCAGTAATATTTTTTTTAACCAACACACAGACGTAAAGGGTGTTCAATAGCACTGATTTATGGGAAAAATGCAAAAGCGTCAAAATGGAGTTAGCTGGTTTCTGCCCGACAGCAAAGATATACTTTATTTAATGTAAATTCATCGTTTTGATGTTATGTTTGGAGTATCACTCCAAAAACAAAAGTTGGAAGTGGGAATAAGGGTTTGTCCAAGATAATTATATAAATACACAATTCCTTTACCTGGCTGCAAGTCTCATTGCTCTAATTCATAGAAAGATATTTTTATCTGTGACAAGCATCCCAGCAGGCTGTTATAAAATGAGTCCTAGGGTTAAGTGGTGGCTCAGCCAGTTAGCCAGTTAGTGCACAGACCATTATTGCTCCACATGAGCAAGGACCTCCCTTTTGTCTTCTTGAATGTCTCCTGTCGCACTATACTGACTGACCTGTCTAAAATAAAGCATAACATATTTTTTTTTTAATAAAGAAATTGTGAAAATAGCAGATCTACAAGCTCACGGCTATTTTAACTATTTTTGCACGACACTGTTGTGCGACCAAGTATAAAATAAGTAGTCCTAAGCAGGACATCAATTTGTTGATATAAAAAGTTTTTAAATTGTATATATAAAACACTTCTCCATTATTTCATTAATCAAACCATTAATTGATTGAACAAATGCTAAGAAAATAAATCGATAATTGTAGCCCTACCAGTGAGCCAACATGCTTAGCAGTGCTCGTCCTACACTGTATGTGAAAATATGCAATATTATATGCAACCAAAGGTATGGCACTCCCATATCTTCAAAGCCTGATCCAACCCTACAACCCCTCCCGCTCTCTCAGATCAGCTAACACAGGGAAGCTGTCAGAACCTTCGCTAAAACATCCGGGACAACGCCCCACACGTCCCTGACTCCCTTCTGGCTCCCAAACCATGGAATGAACTCTCCATTGCAATTAGAACTGCAGACTCACTCCCAATCTTCTGCCGTAATCTGAAGACTCACCTCTTCAGACTCCACCTCAGCCCGTAGCACTTGCCCTAGCCTTGACGACCTTGCAGGATTATGCAAAGGCTAAAATGTAACTTACAGTAGATAGCATGTTATGTAGACAGATGCCAGGTCATTGCTGACCTGGCCTGCTGTCCTATAGTGTGTATAGTTTCAATGTAGTCTGATGATAGGTTCTTGATTTACGTATGTATTAGTTATTATTAGATTATTGGTTTACTTATGTATTACTTTATTATTAGATTACCATTTCTATGCATTTGATGTATTATTGGTGTATTATGATGTATTACCTTGTGTCCGTGCTTACTGTACATCACTCTGGATTAAGAGCGTCTGCTAAATGCCTAAACTGTAAAATGACTGCTCTGAAAAGGGGATACGGTCCTAGCAAAGAAATAACAACCAACAGCTCTTCCTAGTGGTGCAAAAACGACATTACTTTTATTTCTGGTCCATTTACCCTCCAGTATACAGTACCAGTAGTCAACAGTTTATACTGACCTTTCCATACATGAAGATGCTACAAATAATGATTGGCACCCTGGATTTTGCAATCCACGTTAAGAAAACAAACCAAACTGTACTCACCGTGCAAATCAACACAAACATGTCAGTTATGAAGCACTACAAGCCCTTGTAGTACAGTACATTGAGGAGGTACGTTCCTATTCCATTTCATGACTCATTTTGAGTCAGGCACTTTACACAACAGCTGAAGAACTATTGGAAAGAGGGATGTTTATGACCCAAAGATAGGACAGAGCTGTCATGATGATGATCAGATCAACTTATCCTCATGAAAAAAACCAAACTACAACCCTTTCTGACAACATTGAGTCTGTTTAACTTTGTTTTGGGGAAACCGTATGGCTTAGAAAAGTGTTTGATAGGCCTAGCAATTTCTCGGCTTAACCCATTAAAACCGGGAAAGTGTCATTTTAGGTTTTAGCGTTGGCTATTAAAAAATAGCAGATATACAAGCTCACAGTGAGTCACTTTGTACCGCACTGCGACCTCCATCTCCTATTTTCGAAAAGTGTTATAATAATTTTGAATTACGAAAAAGTGTGAGAACTACTGATTGTGAAGGCATTTGTAGAATTGGCCTCAGGTCTTAATGGGTTAAGAGTCTGACACCGCATTGTGAGTGTTCTCAGGAGTCATGTGACTTTATCAAACATCCTGCGTAAGGGGCTCATGGTTAAAGCACTTGAGAAAAGGTCATGTGATAGGAGTTTGACTCTTGACATCAAACACAAATAGTTAGCCTGGCCTTGTGACCTGACCTAAAATTCGGTCTTTCACTCGCTTTTAGGGTTCGTATATAAATTATAAGTCCAGTCCCATGAACCTATTTGAAAAAAACATGTCAATGGCAATTGAGAAACAAAATCACTATTTTAGCCGCACTACATCAATGACTTCCCACCCGGGCTTTTTTATTGGACCTGATCTCAGCACTTGGCCTTCTTGCCGTAGTTGTCCACCACCTCTGGCGTGATGCTCTCGTCCTCCTCGGTGTCTTCAATGACGGTCTTGCCGACCAGCGTGAAGATGTCCTCTGGCGGGACGCCCTTGGGCTCGGCCACTTTCACCGCCAGCATGTCCAGAGTCAGGACAGTTTTTTTGGGGATCCGAACCTTGGCAACAACAGACTTCCCCAGCTGGGGGGAGAGGGAGGGAGGGAGGGAGGGAGGGATGGAGTTTTAATTTTAAGGTATTATTCACTGTAGATGTGTCATTGAACTCCTATTGGTCTGTGATCACCAAAAAGCTAAATATAAATACTGTATAAGTGGTTCCCAAACCTTTTATCTCAAGAACCAAAAGAGAAATGGTAAATAACGTTTTCCCGGGACTAGTGAAAATATCAGATCTACAAGCTAGCAACGCGCTGCGGCTGCAATTTTCACTACTTCTTAAATATTCTTCTTATTTATTGATGGAAAGTATTCTATTTTTCGATTTTATTTGTGAAATACTACTGATGAAAAGTTGTGACTTTATTGTTTAAACTTTTTCTTATCTTTTGAAATATATATACTTATTTATTTTTAAATGTAGGAAACAAAGAAACGGGGATATTTACTTTAAAAAAAAAATTGGAGCCACTGTTTTGGGAAACACTGTACAACATGCTGTATACCATTGAAAAGAGACATTTCACCATTACATTTTGTATCACATTAGGGTGTTTAACAGAACACATCTTCCAATCCCGTCTTACCTTATCATGACATGGCTTCTCACAGGGGAGCATGGTTTTGACACCGGTCCCCATGGCTCTCTCCACCAATCGGATGGATCGGACCAGTTCCGTCAGCTCCGCGGGCTCCAGGGAGGCCGCGTGGTCACTTCCTTTCCACGTCTTGTCTAAGGTCACGTGGCGCTCGATGACCTTTGCCCCCAGAGCTACGGCGGCCACTGAGATGCTAATCCCAGACTCGTGGCCAGAATATCCGATGGGAATATCGGGAAACTCCTTCTGGTACTCCTGCATATGAAGAGTGGAGGGAGAAAAGTGTTATGATGCTTTCCCACACTGGAAGGTTTGGCTGTTGAAAATATACATGTCTAGGCTAACCAAAGATTTGATCACACTACTTCCTGTGAGTGAAAACTGCTGAATAAAATTTTAATTGACTTTGCTTTTATCCCTCCATAAAGGCTGTTCAAATTGTGGAACGTTTTCTGCTAGAATATCAAGGCCCTCTGTATTTTATGCAGAGTGTTCAGGGATGCTTGCGGAACTCGGTCTCCGCCTCGTTCCTGACTGCATCACAGTTGTGCCAATAATCACGGTAAAGCACACCCTCTTAACACATTAAGTGCCAAGTATTATCATCCAAATCATCCTCAGAGCGCCAGCGTTTTTTACCGTGTCTTGGGGATGTTCAGACAGCTGCAGAAGCCAAAACGAGGACCCGGATGTAAAAAAACGCAATCCGCCATTTTAGAGAGATCGCCCGTCAAAAATGGCTGGTTTTCACCACAAAAAAAAGATATGGAGATAGGTGTTTTTCTCAAGATCCTATCATTGGGGCGGATGGAAGTCAGGTTTTCTTGGATGACATCCGTCCATATCTTTTTACAGTGTCCTAGGATCATTCCTATGTTGCGTTAGAGCGCCCTCTTGTGGAATTTTCAACAAAAAAAAAAGAATTTGAACCCAATGTGTTAATGTAATATTTCTTAATTGTATTGTGTTCTGTCATCTTTACCGCGATGATTCGGAGGTTGACGTCCTCTGCTTCCAGAGGGTAGGCGCTGGTGCACTGCAGGATGGTGAAGTTTGGGTTGTGCTCCTTCACCGTCTGGTAGACCCGACGCATGGTGTCCATGGACTGCATTCCACTGGACACCACCATGGGACGGCCTGACACACAGACAAAGAGTTATGGGGCGCCGCCTGATTGCTTAGAAGGTTTTTACAGAGCCAGACACTGCACTGCCAGAGAACCGCATTTCTAGAACCGACCCAAACTCTAACCCCAATCTTAACCCATTTAGACCGGGGAAGCAGAAACTGTAGTGTGAGTGTGACTCAAGGAAAGTGGGTTCAAGGAAATTAATAGATTTGATAATAATGCAGTCACAACCAATAACCTAAGCTTGTGGAAGTTGTGGCAATGAATATACAATATAATGTTGCAAAATATCATTGAAATATACAGTAAGAGTAGTATGAATACACATGTGCTAAAACAAGGCAAGGCAGTATATTTGTATAGCACATTTCATATGCAGAGGCAAATAAAAATGCACATTTCATATACAGAGGCAAATAAAAATGCACATTTCATATACTGTACAGAGGCAAATCAAAATGCTTTACATAAGGCATAAAAAGGCAACATTAAGAACTAAAAATTCACACACGAGAGCACAAGAGCTCACACTGCCTCAAATACACAAACACCCGAAGTGGTCGGGTAGGGGTGTAAGCATTGACCATAGCCCGGAGATGGGGAGAGATATGCAACACAGGTCCCCAGACAGAATCAAACTGGAGATGTTGTGATGTGGATGATGCACTACACAGTCAGTTACCTCTTTATAAATGATATTAAAAAACAATACATGAAAAGTTTGAGTATTCAATCCTATGAGGCTTTATGTCTTCTCACCTTTCTTGGCTGTCTTCTCCAGAAGAGGGAAGTTGTTTGTGTCCCCAGAGCCCACTTTGAAGAAAGGCACCTTGAGCTCATGGAGAAACTCCACAGCCATCTGAAAAAAGCAAAACTTTAAGATCATTCCTCGTGAACCAGTATCCCACTTTCTATGACCTCCAAATGTGGAAGTTTGAGGTCACACAACCTCATTGGCTAACCACCCAAACAGATCTGTATCCTGATCTTAACCTCGAACTCAACTTAACTATCTCCATCCCATCTAAACAAAATCAATCATTTTATATATTTACTTTATATCTAAGCATAACAATATCGAACATAATGCAAACGCAATTACCATTTTAATAATTAACCTTAAATCTAAACTTAACCATATCTAACATAATCCTTAATAAAAACAACTATTTAACCTTAAATCTAAACTTTAACATTGGTAACATAATGCCTAAACACAAAAAAATTTTACATTATAACTGCCTTTAGTTTGGCGTGTATTGCTCTGGCTGTTCGTGTAATGCATTGTGGGTAAGACACTGCTGGTTCAGGAGCCAATCAACCATCAAACTTTAAATGTAGTTTGATAGATCCTGCACTTCACCTCACTTTTCATGAAACAAGTGCTAGTCGCTGATACGAGTCAAAAACGGGATTTGTTGAACAGGTCACGGACTCTGGTGCATGCTGTGACCTCAGCAGTGCAAGAAAGATAACAGTTCATGCCCTTGAGATGTCATGAGACTGAATCCAGACGCTGTTACTGCAGCCTGACTCCTCTCTCTCTCTCTGTCTCCCTGCTCCACATTCCCTGTCCTTATCTATGGTTCGTAAATAAATGCCATTACCCAGTCGTGGAAGAAGTATCACATTTTTTACTTGAGTAAAAAGTATCAACACCACAATATAGAAATACTCTGTAAATAGTAAAAGTCTGGTATTCAGAATTTACTTTAGAAAAAGTACAAAAGTATTGGCATCAAAATGTACTTAAAGTACCAAAAGTAAAAGTACTCATTGTGCAGAATGTCACATTTCAAGTTTTCAAAATGTATAAAAATCTTTTGAAAATAGATGCAACACGTTGTGAGCTTGTAGATCTGCTATTTTCAAATAGCCAAAATATACATAGAGCTTAAGTGGTTAATGTATATTTAGTAATAATGTACATTTAGTAATACAAATCTAAATCTAAAAAGCAACTAGTAACTCAAAGTTTTCAAACAATTGTAGTGGAGTAAAAGTACAATATTTTCCTCTGAGATGTAATGGAGTAGAAGTAAAAGTATTGAAATTGGAAATACTCCACTAAAGTATACCTCAAAATGTTACTTAAGTAGAGTACTTAAGTAAATGTACTTAGTTACTTTACACCACTGCCATTACCTCATCCATTCCTGAGGCGGTGAAGAAGATTCCAACCTCCTTGGCGTACTTCTGCAGCTCTCTGTACTGCTCGTGGCTGAACTCCAGATGGCGCTTGTGCTCACCATAAGTTTTGCCCCAGGAGTGCTTGGAGGTGTAAGGCCGCTCCAAGGCGCGTTTGTTGAACTTGTGGTCCAGCTCGCTCTTCTGGAACTTGGCACAGTCGGCACCGCAGTCCTGTACAGGTGGACGAGAAAGGATGGGAGAGAAAGACAATTACAGCTGTAGGTACAGCTTATAAATCAGCGAAGGAGGTGGAATTGGTGTATTATATTTGTGTAGGTAAATAAACACAGAAAATCATAATAATCTAGCCCAGTGGTTATATAGTTCCTATCCACTTATGGAATATGGTAAAGCCTGTATAGTAGTGTAACAGACTAACAGTTCTTACATGACCTTAAAATGTTGTGATATATTCCTTAAACTTAATACATCCATGACAAAGACACACTAGCATTCAGTTACTTTTTCCAGCCCAAGTTTGACTACAATGTCTAGGTTGTGCAGCCAAACTGCAGTTCTGAAATCAACTGTTAGGGACAGCATGCATTAATCCATTAAGACCAGGAACCCATCTCCCTCATTTTAGATTTCTTTGGCAAATCAGAAATAGCAGATCTACAAGCTCATGCCGCTGAGCTTGTAGATCTGCTATTTGTGAAAATTTGTGCAAATCTTTCAATATATATTTTGTAAAGTCGAACCTTTGTAAAATATTTTGTTCCAAAGATTTGAGTTACAAATGTTTGCTTTAAATAAATATATATATCCAAAGATTTGCACACATTTTCATGATGTTTTTTTTTTTTTTTTAAGTAGATCTACAACTACAAGCTCATATTTTTGAATAGCCAAATAAATCTTAAAATTACACAGATGCGTCCCGGTCTTAATGCATTAATGTCTGTGATTAAGTGACACCTTTAAAGATATTCACAGCTTGAGAGCTGCATAGTCTTCAAAATAGCTTAATATGTGCTTTTACACGAGTCATTTTCAACAGAGGCAATCTTATTTGTACTTTTACTTGAGTGATATTTAAGTCAAGTAACAGTATTTCTACTTGAGTAAGAAAGTGAGTTACTCTTTCCACCCCTGCAGGCTGCAGATATATTTCTGGAGTATCCAATCTCATTAAGCTGTGTTGAGATTACTGTACCTTTGGCAGTGGTGGAAAGTAATTAAAAAGTATATAGAATAATTTTGAGTAGCCATGATTCACATCTCTCGTTTGTCACAAGCGTCAGAACCACTTGTGCCTGGTTTGCAATATTTGTTTTAACATTTACAACCACTACATGTGGCAGTTGTAAATGTAAACCAGGAACCAGGAACAAGTGGTATGACAGTCATGTTTCATGGCAAAATGTTGAGGTACTTTTAAATCACTGGAGTATTTCCATTTTTTTTTTTGATACTCTCCAATACACCTCAGAAGTAAGTAATTGCACGTTTTGGTTACTTGCAATTTTATTATTAATACAAAACACACAGCTCTCTGATAGGACTAATTTAAACATGAACTTATTACAATCAGACCCATGTTTACCTGCTGCAACATTAAAGTGTAGAACATTACTAATTACAATCCAAATGATATGCTTGTGAAATGGGCCGTTCTGCATAATGAGAATGTTACATTTGGATGCTAGCCCTAGAATGTCTGTGATCTTACATACATTTCAAGTATTCCAAATACACAGTCATAGATCTCTCTCGGTCCCCCACTGTGTAGTGCCCATCTGCGCGGCCATAAAAGTGCTCTAAACTCCGTCTGTACTCACCCAATAATTAATTCCTAAGACGTGGAGTCATATTTTGTCCTCTAGTTTCATATCCATGTGAAAGTTCTGCCAGAAAACGTGTGTTTAGTCAAATATCTCCACTTATTCACGAGCTGCACACGGACGAGTTCTGTGCGACGCGAGGGGCCAGGAATGCTTGCAGCACTGAATATACGTAACTTCCTTTAGGACGCACAAATGTTTGGGACACACAATTGACAGGTGCTTGTTATTGGTGCGGGGTAATGAATCATCACCTGCCAATTGTGTGTCCCAAACATTTGTGCGTCCTAAAGGAAGTTACGTATATTCAGTGCTGCAATCATTCCTGGCCCCTCGCGTCGCACAGAACTCGTCCGTGTGCAGCTCGTGAATAAGTGGAGATATTTGACTAAACACACGTTTTCTGGCAGAACTTTCACATGGATATGAAACTAGAGGACAAAATATGACTCCACGTCTTAGGAATTAATTATTGGGTGAGTACAGACGGAGTTTAGAGCACTTTTATGGCCGCGCAGATGGGCACTACACAGTGGGGGACCGAGAGAGATCTATGACTGTGTATTTGGAATACTTGAAATGTATGTAAGATCACAGACATTCTAGGGCTAATTTGGATGCCTGCCAACAATAATACATTTGCACTTTCCTCTCTAAAAAATATGAATGCAAGATTTAAACTTTTAAACATGGTATTTTTTACTCTGTGGTATTTCTACTTTTACTAAGTAAAATATCCTAGTGCTTTCACTGCTTTGTAATCTGTACCTTTGCCATCTTAATCATTTTCTTGGCTATCTCGATGTCTCCCTGGTGGTTCTGTCCGATCTCTGCGATGATGAAACACGGATTGGATCCTCCGATCATCCTCCCAGGACACAGCTCAAACTTTAACGGCATTCTGACACTCAGACAGAGAGATTCACACCGAAGGGAATGGAATAAAACACAGCCTAAATGTTATTGTAACGTAACGTAACGTGGACACAACGAGAGAGAAACAGAGGGATTGTACGCAAACTAAACTGCCATTCATCCGAAATGCCGAAGGAACGTAGCTACGTTACGTGGTACGGCGAGCGCACAACCGGGTTGGTTGTACGTCATAATGTCATTTCCTCTTTGCAGTTTTGCATATCCGGGCTAGAGCGGATGCGGAAACCATCTGCGTGCGTGCCTGTACTGTAGTCCATAGACTGTGGGCTTGTAGTCCTTATTTCTAACTCTGTCACCAGTCAGAGGCAGAGCTCTGGTTGTTATCTTAAAGAAAGACCCAGTGGTGGAAAGTAACTAAGTACATGTACTCAAGTACTGTACAATAGTACAAATTTGAGGATTTTTTTCTTTACTGGAGTAGGCCTACTACATCTCAGAGCCAAATATTGTGCTTTTACTAGTCTCCACTACAATTATTTGAAAACTTGAGTTACTAGTTTACTTTTGATTAGGCCTATTATTACAAAACATGCATTAACCACTTCAGCCCTATGCATACTTACTAGGCTATTTGAAAATAGCCGATCTACAAGCTTGTAGATCTGCTATTTTCAAAGCATTTTTATAGATTTGGAAACTTGTGAAATGGGACATTCTGCTAAATGAGTACTTTTACTTTCAGTACTTAAGTACATTTTAATGCTAATACTTTTGTACTTTTACTCAAGTAAATTTTGAACACCGGACGTTTATTTGTAACAGTAACAGAACATTTCTACATATTGGTACTTTTACTTAAGTACAAAATATGAGTATTCTTCCACCACTGTATAAAAACGATTGTTATCCAGTCCTTGCTAGGTTAGATTTCCAAAAATGTTAACCCAGAAGGCAAATCTTGTGTTTTTAGGGTTGTACCTAAAAAATGTCATGCTCAAAATGGACCATTGTATTAAAAACATAGTTTTTTAACTAAACCGGGTAGAACATGATTGGATTTAGCTTTATAGCTTTTCATATGGGGAATCGAATACCATATTCAGATTTTTTTAGTTTTGTTCTTTATTACCCAGTAGCTGAGCACAAGGGCTCATTTTCAGCAACACCCTGCGCAGACACACATTAAAACCTGGGAACTGACCAGTACAACCACAGTCAATACTGTTGGCCACTGAAACAGTTCGGTGGTTCAGTGCCTTGCTCAAGGGCACCCAGAATTTCCCTGGCGGTCCAGGGAATCAAACCGGCAACCTTCCAGAAACAAGCACGCTCCTCTAACCTTTAGGCCACCGTCGCCCCTCCCATTTTAATGCGAGAACTTTACCACCGCCCCATCTGAGATCAAATGTGACTGAGGAAACTGCTTGAAACTCATATATTGTGAATGTATTGGTGAATGATTTTTCCAACCAACTTGATCCCATGACTTTATAACATGCTGTCAAATAATGTCACCTCGATTAAGATTGAGGTACAAGCGCTTCTACCAGTGAGAATATGTTTGAAATCAAAAAGCACAGAATACAGTAAGTAACAGATCTAAAGATACATTATGCTACTATCAGTCAGTGAGGAGCATCATTTGAAGGCCTATTCATTTTGTGTCAGTGCCGGTCATTTTGTAAAAGCAGGTATCACTCTATTTTTAGAAAGGTAAACATAACTTCTTCTAACGAGTCAGTGAATCTTAAAGTCCATAGCCTATATGACAGAGACATACAGTAAAGTGAAGCTAACAATGAACGGGTGTGAATGTGTGTGGTAGAGGTCAGATTAAGAGGGTGGAGCTTAATAAAGAAACACTGTCTGGCTGATGATTATTATTTGGACAGATTGTACATCTACCTTTGTTCAAAGTAGACAAAAAAAAAAGAAAGAAAAGAAACAAAGTAGCCTACACATTCAACTCCTTTACTGAAGCTGCTATTACAAGAAATGGCAACGGAAGTGTGAGAATTGTTGTGGTCAGGTTGATGTCGCTGTTTCCTGTTTCCGAGACTGAGTGAGGATTTGTTCTCTGCCCTGAGACAACAGAACACGTGGCTACGACGATCTACACACAATGTGTTAAAATGAACTGTGTGTCTAGAATTTGATGTTAGATCTGATATTATTATTATTATTATTATTATTATTATTATTATTATTGTTGTTGTTGTGAATTTTGGACTGTAAGACAACTGTAGGCTACTTCAAGTCTTTGTTTACATGTTGTTTATTTATGTATCTATGTATTTCATATGGTCAATGTGAGGATAGCAAATCAAACAATACAGCAATTTAGTCCTATTTGTTACAGTCAGACCTTTGTCTATTATTCAAGTTTGTTGTTGTCTCTTTTATTTGTGAAAAACCCCAGGGTGTTAGCAATGGTGATGGGTTTGGGTTTGCTTATACAGTATAGTGTCTCTCCCTATGTAGAAGTGATACGGGCTACGGCCATGCATGAGTCACATATCCTCTCCAAGCGGAACTTGACAAGTCATCTGCAGTTCATTTACAGTAGGTGTGCATGTGTGTGGTAGAGGGCAGAGGAACAGGGTGGAGCTTAATAAAGAGACATTGTCTGACAGATTGTAAAGATATCTTTATTCAAAGTAGGTGTCGATTTAGGGGGTAAGGTGCAACTTGTCCCCACAATGTTGATGTTCTTGAATTGTTGCCCCCAATAATGGCATGCTTGTAAAAATTAGCACTAAGACAAACTTTATCAGGAAATTGAATTTGTATCTGTTGATAACCAAAAGAATAAAATGTTTCATCTTTCACCTGATCTATCTCCAATCATAACTCACTGTGTTAAAACTCACTGTCACTGTATGTTTAGAATCTCATGTTTGTTTACCTCAGATATGTAGGCCTACAGTATAATTATAGTAATTTATTATTGAATAAGGTACTTCTTAGGCTGTATGACAACATGTACATGTCTTTGTTTACATGTTTATTAAATATATATATATATACATTTTTTTACAGATAATTTGAGGATAAAAAATACATAGGCCTATATAGCTGCAATTTACAATTATTTGTTACGGACAGACGCTTTGTGAAAAATCACAGGGGGTTTTCAGGGGGGATGGGGTTGGGTTTGGTTGGCTGTACCATGTAGCGTTCCTCCCACTGTAAAAGTGAAACCCACACCCCTGCACTGTACAGTTGGAGCAAGTCACAAATCGTCTCCTACCAGAACTGGACAATTAAGTCATCTTCACCTCGTTGACATCATGAGAAATGTCTACATTTACGGTTTGCTTTCTGGTGAGTATACCTCTGCTTGTTTTCATGTGTCTCTCTGCCTGTGTGGTTGTCTCTGTCACTGAGCGTCTGTATGATGCTCTCAATGTCTCTTTCTCATCCTTTGTCTGTCCACTGTTGTGTAGAGCATCTAGAAACCTTCTGCAAAAATACACTCCTCACATCATGTTGTCAATTAATAAGTTGTGTACAGTGTTATACTGATGAGCTGTTTTCTTGCTTTCTTGTATTGTAGTGTGGAGTATTGTGGAGACAATCCCTCTCACCATAACCGGCCATGTTGGGGGTGAAGTGTCTTTCACCTGCTCAAAATGGAATGTCTGGACCTCCACTGAGGATGAAACAAAGTTCCTCTGTAAAGTTCCATGCAGAACAGACACCATTGCCGAAGCAAAATCTGGGAAAACTTCAAAAAAAGATAGAATAGGTTTGATAAACGCCGGAAAAGACTTATTAGTATCCATCATTAAACTCAAGAAGTCAGACTCTGGAACATACATATGCGGACTGCAGAGGGAACTCTTGGCTGATTCACATATACAAGTGTACCTTATTGTTAAAGATGGTAAGTGTGTAACTACTGTGCTTCATGTTTACACTGTATGTTGTTTCCTGTGTTATATATTTTGCCTGTGTTATATATTATATTCTCCATATCTTGAAAGTACTACATTATTAATGAGTCAAAATGACTTCATAAAACCCTGGTGTTCTTGAAAATGCTTCCAGCTCCCGTTACAACAGCTAAGATGACCATTTCTGTTACAACAACTAAGAGGACCACTACCGTTAAAACAACTACGATGACCTCTCCCATTACAACAGCTACGGTGACCACTACCACACGCTTCAAAACCCTGATGTTTCTACAGCAATCTCCATCGTTTCAACCATGCTTCAGGAATCCTCTTTCTCCTCGTCTTTAGGGACTGGTATGCAGACTGTTTACTCAAATCCTTTGTATGCAGTATTCAATATTTAGACAGTGATGGACTTATTTAAAGAGTAATGTCAAGTGTTGCACTGTTTCAAGTGTGACCTACTATACTATAGGCTGTCAAGGAGGATACGCATTAAAGAGGAAACTGTGGTCATGGGGTTCATGATGATGGCGGTAGCCTACTTATCTTTTGTTAGAGAATTACTCATTGTGATTCTGAATTTCTTTAATTCGTTCGGTCCATAGCTGTACTGAACCGAATGTGTTACACTCCTAATGAGGATATGACAGACACAGAGAATGGTTCTGGGACCAGCTATAGGGTGGACAGGTCAGTGTAACTGTGGGTGTAAAATAGTGCATGTAAAAACATAAGAGAACAGGTTGTGGTCAAAAGTGCAGCAGGTATATGGGTGAATATGTACAGTCATGCTACAGGGAGGCCTGGCAGTGGAAACTGTCCCTTAGTCTGTTTGTACAGCATTCGATACTGTAATATCACCTGCATGATGTTCATATTCTTACTATTACTTGAGCCACAAAGTGATGCAAAACTTTACTTGCTTCAAAAATTATTTGCATATTTTTTAATTGTCGTCCTTTTACTTGCTTGCAAGAACATGAGGCTAGTACAGCATGAAGGTGGCATGTCCTTCTTCTGACCTGTGTAATCATTTTTCTTAAACGGATATACAACATAAAAGTGCTTTTTAGTAAAACAATGCTTACCTGAGTGTTATGCAATGCTTTTCAAGATGAATTCGGAATGTTGGAAAGTGCAACATTGATTGATTCATGGATACTACTATACAGTTCCCTCTTTATATTTGATAGACTAAATGAATAGAAAATAAAGGGCAATTACTGTGCATATGCCTGTCATGATGTCTGAAAGGTTGTCCACCAGAGGCTGCTGATGTAACTCAATTATGCCCACTTCTAGCTTTGCTTGTTGGTCTAACTGTTGCACTAGCTGTGACAGTGGTGGCAGCGCTGATGTTCTACATAAAGAGGATCAGAAAACCACAAGGTGAGACACCCACACAGGCACACACACGCGCGCGCGCACACGCACACGCACAGGCACAGGCACAGGCACAGGCACAGGCACAGGCACACGCACAGGCGCACGCGCATGCGCACGCGCACACACACACACACACACACACACACACACACACACACACACACACACACACACACACACACACACACACACACACACCTAATATCTCTTTCTAACTGGGGGGATTCCTCTTTGACTCGCACAGAAACAAATAACTCATTTATTTTCCAGTGGTCATCATCAGTGCCAGGAAGCCCACTGAAGATGTTGGAGAAGTGAGTATTATGATTCTTCATTATTCTTTGTTCTGGTGTAACCTGTGTATTGTTGCGTTGTTTTCACTCTTAAATTAAAGTTTAATTAAACCTCTTTTTCCTAGTGGGTGTCCTCATTGCACTTGTGTTAATAACTGCACTTCTATAATTTGGAGTTGGGACAATCCAGGAGGAAAGACCACAACTGAAGACAACGCCTGCTTACTAAATACTCCCCTTGAACCAGTTATGAGAAGCATATTGCCACAGGCCAGATTAAAACCCTGTAAAGGGTTCTGGTTCGATCCCAGCTCCTCCTGGCATCACATTTAAGTCCTTGAGCAAGACACTGAACCAATAACTATTCCCTGGACGTTGATCCATACAGTAGCTTAATGGCAAACAGTTAGGATGGGTTAAATGCAGAGGATAAATTCTGGGTATGTGCAAATTACCAATGAAACTTTCCCCTTCCTCTCCCCTATATGTGTCAGACCACAGGTCCAGACTCCATCTATCAGAGCCTCAAACCAGCTACTATGTATCAGGATCATAACTATGGCGTCATAACACAAAAACGACAAGGTTAGTGAGTCACACAAACATACGCACATGCACACATGCACACAAACATGTACCAGAAGCTACATTCCCTTTAGAATCACACAGAATTATTTTATCAGTTAGATGACCATCAGACGCTTAACAGTAAAGATTTTGCACTGTTTTACTGGGGGGGTATTATAGTTTTTTGTGCTTTTAGGTTTTAGGTTTTATCTTCTTACAGTATATCCTGTATTGTAGTGGAGCATCCGAGCTAAGGTTTTTCCATATATACCTATAACCAGTGCATCTAAGTGACAAATTAAGTGAATCCGAATCTAAACACGTTTCATCTTTATTATCGGTTAGATGAACATGTTTTGCATATTTTTCAGTGTCCATCATCAGTGCCAGGAACCCCACTGAAGATGATAGAGAGGTTTTCTTATGATTCTTTATTCTTGAGCAACTTGTGTGTTGTTTTCATTGTAGTAGGTGTGCAACAGTTAATTGAACCAATCAACGATATAAAAGAGCAATTAATTAATTAATTGATTTTAATGAACAATAATTGGGAGAAAAAAAAAAAATTCATTATATTTAAAATAACGTGCATTGTTAGCTTGCTGATATTATCATTATTTTAATCAATTTAGTTGAAAAGATCTATCACACGCTTACCACACAATTATTTGATTAATTAAAACAGTATTCTATCTGAAACAGATAATCTGGATATGTGCAAACGTACTTGACCAATGAAACTTTCTCCTTCCCCTCCCCTATATCTGTCAGATCACAGGTCCAGACTCTATCTATCAGAGCCTCCAACTAGCCAATATGGATCAGAATCAAATCTATGGTGTGATAACACCATCTACAGTACCACATCACCAATGAAGAGTATGACCTTATATTCACCTCTCTCCCCATGCACTTCCATACATCACAGATTTTATTACATTTTCTTTACTTTTTTTGTAAATAGTTTTCAAGGTACTGTAAGGGATTTTATTGTTGTTGTTGTTGTTGTTAAAAAATAAGTGTACAATCGCTCAATATTCCCTTAAGTAATAACTTTCTTGGAGTGATCAATAGTAGGTGTCTCCCCTTCACTCCAACTCTTTAGTGTTCACGTCAGGATACCAATTTCATCTTATCAGAAGAGAGAACTCAAACAGGTTTCAGGATAAGCAAGTGAATTTGGAAGTGATGAAATACAAATATGAGCGGACATGGAACACTATAAAATTGAAGCTGACAAATGGATCCCCTCTCCTGATTGGATTAAACTGGTGGCACACCTGAAAATGTATCTGTTTACTAAAGAGCTGGAGAGTTGGAGAGATCCCTGTTACTGAACAACCAGTCTATAGCAATGATTCCTATCAAAGATATAGAGCTTTGACTTTTTAACACAAACCTTTTGTTTAAAAGAAGAAAAAAAAGTTTTCTTTTGATGATAACCTTTTGTGCTCTGTCCATCCTATTTCTGTCTAATCAGTAAGTTAGTTCATCATGGTTGATTGGTTCATTGATTGATTTTGGGTAACTGACTATTAAAACACACGCACACAGACTAAATAAATCTATGAAAATTACTAACGTTGAAACAGTTATAGTCAAAGTCCTGGTGCCAAACCAATGTTACTGTACATATCTATATATACATTTTATATGTAAAAAAAAATAAAATGTATTCATGTTGTAAACAAAAAAGAAGACGTATCAAACACTTATATTACACACCAGTGATACAGTATGTTCGATAAAGTTGTTGCATCTCAACAGACTGATGAAATGTTATTTCCAACAGAGTCACACTTCAAAACCATAACCGGTGGTAATTTTGAAGAAGTGACAAAAATAGACAGTTGGTACTAGCAAAAATGTTTAGTACAGGGCCAGAGTTTCAGGAAGGCCTGCATGGGGAGGCTGTCAGGCCCATCTTAATGCACAGCCTTTAGGGGCTGCAGACCAGAGCACAAAGCTCTCGGGGTCACCAAACGCCTGGGCCAAAAAAAGAAAGACCAGACATTTGCAAGTAACGACGCCAAAATACTGTCCGGGGGCTGCTCAAATAGTGCCACGTAGAATTGTGTCGGCAGCCTTCCAACCCCCATTGACAAAAATCTGTCCCTGGGGACACCGAACCTTTCTAGTCTGCAGGGCACCACAAAGGGTTAGTCCGGCCCTGGGCAGTTGCCCCCCGGGCCAGGACTTCGACCTTTAGTTTATATTAGGATTGTGCCCATTTGCACAGTCACAGTTAACTTTACAACAAGCACATTTTCTCCAACATTTATTTTGGGTAAAATTGTCATCAACAGCTATCAAAAAAGTCCATTGATGCTACATCATCATCAATTACTTACTCAGTGAGTGCAGGTGCAGCATTGTCAACAAAGGAGTGAAATCAGTTGATAAAAACGCAAAAGTGGAGCTAAAAAAAGCTATTAAAAAAAACATAAAGACAAAGAAAAATGGAACAAGCAATGTCTATACTGCCTAAATTAGATACATATTTTGCCTACTCTCATCCTCCTCCTGTTGAAACTCCAGATGAGCCTGACTAGCTCTGTGATGAATCCCCACTACTATTGTTACATTCATTGGGGTCAGGGAGACAGATTAGCAGGTATAGTGCCACTCTGTCTAAACCTTCTAGCTATTGATAATTGATTATTTGAGTTCCAAAATGACACGATCGCTGTCCGTGACGCTGGAATTTGTGTAAGAAAAATATTTTTGCGTTCGGAAAATGGAAGTGTGGAGGTGTCATGAGTGTTTGCAGTTTCCAAGCGTGCTTGAAAAAAAGTACAAAAAACTTCTGTACTGAAGCTGCTGACATTAAAATAAGTGTGAGGTGTGATGTTGGTGGTTCCTCTTTCAGAGGCTGAGTCAAGTTTTACTGGCCTTGAAACAACAAAAAACTCCTACGATCCACATGACACGAAAAAGACTCAACGATGCTGCTGTCAGCCATTAGCACAGAGACAGTATCAGGAAATTGTGGCATTTAGTGACCATCAGAAGAAAATGTTTGGATCTTTCACCTATCCCTTAAAGAAGATATCAAGTTATTAGGTTGTAAATGTTACAATGAACTGATAATCTTATGTTTGTTTAGCTCAGATAGCTATAGTATACAGTAATGTGTAGTAGTAATTATAGTCATTATTGAATAAGGAGCCTCTAGGCTGTACTACATACTTATATTGCTGCAATTCTGTTACAGTCGATCTTCAATGCTGCTATTACCAGTGTAACAGCACCAAATATACCCCCTGCCAAACTATACCCAGGGTTAAAGTGGGCTAGCATGTTTTATGACCCACGGTATAAAGTGAACTGGCAGAGAATATACCACGACGTATAGAACAGGCTAGCCCACTTTAACCCCGGATAAAGTTTTGTCTGGGGTATATTTTGGGCTGTTAGTTGTGGGCTGTCTGGGGTTGGGTTTGTTTGACTGTGGTACCATACGTAATCACACTGTCCCTCCCAGTGTAAATGTAAAACCAAGGCATATATACTGTATGAGGAAGTCACAAATCGTCTTCTACCAGAACTGGACAAGGCATCTTCAGCTCGTCATCATGAGAAATGTCTACATTTACTGTTTGCTTTCTGGTGAGTGACTTCTGCTTGTTTTCATGTGTCTCTCTGCCTGTGTGGTTGTCTCTGTCTCTGAGTGTCTGTGTGGTGCTCTCAATGTCTCTCGTCTCTGTCTCATCTTTTGTCTGTTCACTGTTGTGTAGAGCATCTAGAAATCTGCATAATTACACTCCTCACATCATGTTAATAAGTTGTGTGTCATACTGATGAGCTGTTTCCTTGGTTATCTCTTATACTGTAGTGTGGAGTATTGTTCATATAACACCTCTCACCATAACCGGACATGTTGGGGGTGAAGTGTCTTTCACCTGCTCAAACTGGGATGCATGGACCTCCACTGAGGGTAATACAAAGTACCTCTGTAAGAATCCATGCAACAATAAAGACATCTTGGCCAAGGCCAATTCTGGACAAACTATAACAATATATAGAATAGGTTTAAGAAACTCAGGAAGAGACTTATTTGTATCCATCACTAAACTCAAAAAGTCAGACTCTGGAACATATGCATGTGGACTGGAGAGACCTGGCAAGGATTCATATATACAAGTGCACCTTGATGTTAAAGATGGTAAGTGTGTAACTACTGTGCTTCACTACTGAACTGTACAGCCCGTTTACACTTTAAGTTATAATATTGCCGGTGTTCTGTATTTTATTCTCCATATCTTACACATTATTGATATGTCAATATAATACTAGAATTTCTTAGACATATATAAATGACTTGATAAAATATATTGCTCTTTTGTTCTCAAACATGCTTCCAGCTTCCGATACAGCAGCTAAGATGACCACTCTCAATACAGCAGCTAAGATGACCACTCCCGCATCTACACTTCATGAAACGTCTTCCTCCTCGTCTTTAAGGGCTGGTATGCAGTCTGTTTACTCAAATCCTTTGTGTGCAGTGCGTACTGCAATATTATACAACAGGTAGTTCCGACCAAGCAATCTGATTGGTTGAAATAGCTTTCTAGCCGTGCTTCAAACCAGCATCATAGCATGGGCCTAATCACATTAATAAATCACTCCGCACTGCAGTCCGCACTCCGCACCTGATTAGACCATATATGGTACAGCTGTGCTGTGAAGTCACGCTGTCCACCACGGTAGGAAAACAGTCAGTACCCACCGCCGCCACCGGAGAACAAACAGCTACGCAAAATGGACTATGTTGTTAATTTTGACTTATTTGGTGGACTTACGGTTGATCAATGGTTAGAAGAGAGCACACTAAATCGCCTGAAATCCTATAATAAAAGGAATAACTGGAAAAAAGTGTGCTTTATTTCAATGGTAACATCCATACTGTATAAATATCCTCCTGTGTTAAAGTAAAATTACTCCCATTTCGTTAACAGTCCAGTGTATGTTATACTTTAACGTACGAAGGTATCGCACGGCAAAAATAGCCGATCTACAAGTTCACAACGCATCGCCATCTTGACGCGTTGTGAGCTTGTAGATCAGTTATTTTGGCCACGTAACACGATCGTACCACGGAGCATATAGCCTTCTGGAATCAGCTGTGTTGATGAGACGATGACTCAAGAGTGCTGCGCTGTTACAGGAACTATTTTGTCTCAGTCAAATAAACTCTTCTCTTTACAGGGAAACGAATAAGCGATTTTTTTTTATTATGAATTGCCCCACAATATGAATACATTTGGATGTGTTTTGTTGGTAACTGTTGTATAATCGCAATATTACACTCGAGGGTGTGCTTTACCTTACATTATTAGCACTTCTGTGATCGCGGCGGAACTCGGCTGCGCCTCGTTCCTGACCGCATCACAGGCGTGCTAATAATGACGGTAAAGCACACCCTCTCGTGTAATATTGCTTAAGTAATTCAGCAGATAGTCAAAGAGAGTTAGTTTGTTATTGTCTTTTTCTGTTTGATTCATTTTGTTTGTGAAGCACTTCATTGACTTGCATTCAGAGCTATATCAAAATCGATTGATTGATTGATTGATTGATTGATTGATTGATGGATTCTTTGATTGATTGATTGATTGATTGATTCATTGATTCATTGATTCATTGATTCATTGATTCATTGATTCATTGATTCATTGATTGATTGAGAGAACACACTGCAACATTCTCAAACAATAAAACACTTTTACGTTTGTAGGAAATTGGCTGTATGGGATGACTAACCAATAAATGAATAGAAATTTCGCAAAACATTAGTACCTGCTTCAGAAATTATTTGCATGTTTTTGAATTGTCCTGCATGATGGAGATAACATTGTTTTAATATATAATAATTAGACCCCCGTGCATGTGCCTGTTCTTCTGCAAATGTGTCCACCAGGTGCTGATGTAACTAAATTAAGCAGACTTCTAGGTTTGATTGTTGGCTTACCAGTTGCACTAGCTGTGACAGTGGTGGCAGCAGTGCTGATGTTCTACATAAAGAGGATAAAAAAAACACAAGGTGAGACACGCTCACGCAAGCACGCAATTTTACTTTTCGCTTACCCTAGAGTTATGTTATGGGTGACCAATCAGAGCCCACTATTCAAAGTGGGATTTTTTTTGCAGTGACGTTTGAATCTGTTTGTAACCGCCCCTTGGATGTGATATTAGTCTGACCATGTCAGGCTACTAATATCTCCCTCTGCTAGAGGGGGATTCCCCTTTGACTCGTACAGGAACAAATAACACATCCTTTGTATATATTTTCCAGCGGTCATCATCAGTGCCAGGACACCCACTGTAGATGGTGGAGAGGTGAGTATTATCACAGTTTTCTTATGATTCTTCATTGTTCTTTGTTCTGGTGTAACTTGTGTGTTGTTGTGTTGTTTTCACTGTACATTGTTTTTCGTTTTGGTTGAAATGTGTTTGTGTTCGAAGCTCTTTCTTGGTCAAATCTCTCAGTCTCTGGGAACTCCTAGTTGTTCAATGGACACTGATCCATAGCTCTCTACTGATGGGTTAAATGCAGAATTTTAAATACTTTATACATTATACTCCACTACATCTCAGAGGCAAATATTGTACTTCTACTCCATTACAATTTGAAAACTTTAGTTTCTAGTTACTTTATAGAGTTAGATTATCATCCATGCATTAACCACTTAAGTCCTATTTTATGCTTTGGCTGTTTGAAAATAGCAGATCTACAAGGCGTTGCTTTGCAACACGTTGTAGATCTGCTATTTCCAAAAGATTTTTATACATTAAAAAGAAGAAGAAAAAAAACTTGTGAAATGGGACATTCTACGTAATGACCAAGTTTTCTTTTGGTACTTTAAACATATTTTGATGCCAATACATTTGTACCTTTACTCAAGTAAATGTTGTACTAATACAGGATTTTTTTATTTATTTTTTAAACAATATATTTATTGCCATTTTCAATTATATAACATACATAACTAGAAAAAGTGCTCCTCGGAGCACAGGTCTCCGCCAGGTCAGGTAGGTTATTGTGGGGCAGCAATGTTCGGAATTAGCCAATCAGGATGGAATATGAAAAATTGGACGGAACCATCTTGATCACTTGACTATATGTGTACCGATTTGCATGATGTTTGAATTTGTAGGAGTAATATAAAAAAGAAAAGTGTTGCAAAATTGGCCTCCTGGTGGCGCTATAATGGGCAATGTTAAAAGGGTGCATTCGTTCTTCAATGTAGTGCGAATGTGCGTGCAAAGTGTCACCACAATCGGACGCTGCATTCATGATTTGTGGCATTTTGTTCAAAACGGGCCACTCCTGCAAACGTTAGATGTCAATGTTAGCCAATCAGGATGGAATATGAAAATTTTAAAAGATCCATCGTGATCACATGACTATAGAGATCATGTGTACCGATGTGCGTGAAATTTGGATAAATTCTGAAGGCTTAATATCAAAAAATTTGTTTTACATAAGTCGGCCTCCTGGTGGCGCTATGAAAGGCAAATGTGAAAAATGCAGGGTAGTTGTTTTTCCTTGGCCTCTAGGGAGTGTGCGTACAAAGTTTCATGCAGATCGGTGCAGTTATAGTTAAAAACACAAATCGTCCATTTATAGCGCCACCATGAGGCTGATTTGAACATTTTCAAGTGGCATTTCTTCCTCGGCCTAGTGGGAATATGCGTGTGAAATCTCACGGAAATCGCAAGCTGCGTTCATGATTTGAGGCATTTTGTTGAAAACGGAGCAATCCTGCAAACTTTGGAAACCAACCTTAGCCAATCAGGATGAAATATGGAAAATTGGACAGATCCGTGTTGATCACATGACTATAGAGATACTGTGTACTGATTTGCGTGATGTTTGGATAAAATCTATAGGAGTACTGTCAAGAAATGTGTTTTGCAAAAAGCGGCCTCCTGGTGGCACTATAAAAGGCTAATTTGAAAAATTTGGGGCAGAGGTTCTGCTCTGGCATCCAGGGAGTGTGTGTGCACAGCTTCGCTGCGATCAAGCCAACGGTGCGGGAGATTAGCTGTACACAAAATGACAGAATGACGGACGGACGGACACACGGACGGACGGACACACGGACGGACGGACAGGGGGCAAAACATACTCTCTCGCCATGCCTTTCGGCCTGGCGGAGACAACAATATGGCTCTTGTATTAAATGTCTATAAAGAAAAATACATTACAAAAACATCAGAAAACAAAAAACAAAAACGGATATGGTCATGGTCATGGTCTTTCCTCCCACTGTACGAAATAGCAGAATCATCTATTTACACAGGTCCCAAAGGATTACCTTCCATAAACTGTATGAACTGTCCCCAAATTTCTTGAAAGATGGCAGATTTATTTTTAATGGCAAAGGTGAGCTTCTCAAGTGCAAGACAATTTGATAATTCTCTATACCATTGTCTGATGTCTGGTTTATCTGGGTTTTTCCAAAAGAGCGCAATTGTATGTTTAGCCTGGAGAAGAGAGTATATAATCATACTCTTTTTTTTACTGTTAATTTTGAGATTATCAGGAAATATGCCCAGAATGCACAGCTGTGGGCAGATAGGAATATTTTCTGAGACTATCTGGGATAATATACCAAGTATACTTGTATCTCTACATTGTGGTATTGATACTTGTACCTAAGTAAATAAATAGTACTTTTTACACCACTGTGACCAATTAAACTTTCTCCTTATTTGTCAGTCTACAGGTCCAGACTCCATCTATCAGAGCCTCCAACCAGCCACTATGGATCAGAATCAAGTCTATGATGTCATAACACAAGGTGAGTGAGTCACACACACACACACACACACACATATGGAAGTCCATAGGTCCAAAAATTAAATAATAAATACCACAATGAAATAAATAATAAACACAATGATATAAATACAAAATACAATTAAATAAATACAAAATACAATTAAATAAATAAATGTATTTATTTATTGTGTATTTTTTTTATATATCATTGGGTTTTCTATTTATTTCTTTGTGGTTCTTATTTATTTCATTGTAACTTTTAATGTCAACCTATATATATTACATGATGCCACTTTTAGCTATTTAATCAAGTCCATTGGTCCAAAAATTAAAAAATAAATATCGCAATGAAATTAATAAAATCCACAATGATATAAATAAAAATACAAATAAATAAATAAAAAATACAATTAAATAAATAAATGTATTTATTTATTCTGTAATGTTTTTTATTTTATTGTGTTTTATATTTATTTCATTGTGACTTTTAATGTCAACCTATATATATTACATGTTGCCACTTTTAGCTATTTCATAAGGTACATTGGTCCAAAAATGTTATAACAAATACCACAATGAAATATATAAAAGACATCATGATATAAATAAAAAATGCAAATAAATAAATAAATACATTTATTTATTTTTTAGTGTTTTTCATTTAATTGTGCTTTTTATTTATTTATTTTGGTATTTAGTAAATGGGTTTTTTATTTCATGCTGTCTTTTCAAAAGAATGGCTTCCATTTACCCAATCATGGATTTCATGCTGTCTTTTCAAAAGAATGGCTTCCATTTACCCAATCATGGTTTGACATCGCCATCTGTCAATCAACAGGAACGGGGCGGGACCATAGGGCGGGACCTATTTGCTGATTGGGTAATCCCTGGCTCTGGATTACTTTGGTCTGTCTGTAAAACTGAAGCCAGCTCCGCCATTTTTAAATCCCACTGAATAGCACTAGTGTTTTTATCTGTAGATAAAGTAGGCCTACACAATAAGGTGTCAACGAGGTGGTCAGCAGTGTAAATGGCTCTTACAATTTAAATAAGGCTACAATGACCAGTTACAGATACACTTCATCCACCTGAAAGGTGCGAATAGTTGCTACTATACTTTTTGGGAGGGATGTTCAGCAATAAAAATGACCCCAAAAAATGACAGTATCAGTATGCTCAGGTTTAAAAACGTGACAGTGCTTACAGACAAATGATATGCTTGGTTTGATTAATAAGCTAAATTGAAAAAAGAAATAAAAAAACAGATTACAGGACAACAATATCAGATATCCCCATCATGCAAGAATAAAGACAGTAAACTCAAATAGCATTCAATGTGGGTTAATAATGAAAAAATATGTAATCAGTTACTTCAACTTGATTATATGCAAGTATAAAGACCGTAAAACTATATATACATTGGGGTGGTTAATAAGGAAGAATACAAAGGAATATTTGATGGGGCGCTGGGTCCGCGGAAGTTTACAAAATTGTGGAGGGGGTCCTTTGGTCCTATAAGGATGGGGACCCTTGAGATAGAGAATGCCAGTGTTAAACATTACTTACAGCAGCCCTGAAGGTTAAATCTGTACTCCAGGTTGAACACCTGTATATCGGTATCAGAGAATGAACATTTTAAATTGAATGTTCAATAAGGAGGTTCAAGCATGTTTGTTTTTACTTTATTTTCTTTTTTCCCCAGTTTTTTTTTCCATAAGCAGAATTAGAGGGTATCCAACAACATAATTATGATTTGTTTTGGTTTTCATTTCATTTAATTGTATTATTTAAAAAATATTGTTTTATATATACATCGTGGGTGTTCCTTTCCTTTAATGCCTATGCGAACCCGGGGGTCTGGTGAAGGGGTTAAGAAGCGGCCTGGGTTGTTTTACAATCACATGACCACCAGATCAGAGGAATAGAATGTCCCTATTTCTAGCAGGCAAACTATAGAGTACATGAATACATTAATGATCACTGACTGATCTATGTACAATGTACTGAAAATATATGCTTTTTTATGATAGTGTGTGATGTTGTGTGAACTGTTTGCCCATACATAGTGATGTGATGTAATCTCTCCCCTCTGAAAAGCTTTTTAAAAAATAAAATGAAAAGTTGGTAACCAAAGAAAATAAGCAGGTTCAGAGGGTATCCAGATATATATGGTTTGTTTTTGTCTTTATTTTATGTTTTAAAATGTTTTGTTATACATAATTGTTTTCTTTTCTGAGGGTAAATTAGTAATGTCTGTGAGAACCCTGGGGTCTAGTGTGGTTTGTTTTGCAACCACAGGACAGCTATGTCATAGGAAGAGATAGATATTATTGTTGTAAGCAAGCAAACAGCCGAATACATTAATATATATCACTGATAGACAATCTGTACACTGGAAAAAGAGGCACCTCTTTCATTTGCAGTGGGAATTTGTGTGAACTGTTTGTCTCTGCTTACATGACATTATATCTTATCTCAGGTACGTGATAATCAGCTTTATTGTCACATCACAGGTTTAAAAAGTGGGTGAAATTTGTTTTTGTGCATAGTTCCCATCATATTATTTCCATAGAAAAAAATAAAGGGAAGAAAAAGAAGGGGGTGGGGGTGCAAGGGGGAAAGGAGATCAATCAAGTAAACAAATTATCTACATATTTACACATACCTATATCACGTGTCTCAAGGGTCTCAAGGGTCCCCATCCTTATAGGACCAAAGGACCCCCTCCACAATTTTGTAAACTTCCGCGGACCCAGCGCCCCATCAAATATTCATTTGTATTATTCCTTATTAACCACCCCCAATGTATATATAGTTTTACGGTCTTTATACTTGCATATAATCAAGTTGAAGTAACTGATTACATATTTTTTCATTATTAACCCACATTGAATGCTATTTGAGTTTACTGTCTTTATTCTTGCATGATGGGGATATCTGATATTGTTGTCCTGTAATCTGTTTTTTTCTTTCTTTTTTCAATTTAGCTTATTAATCAAGCCGAGCATATAATTTGTCTGTAAGCACTGTCACGTTTTTAAACCTGAGCATACTGATACTGTCATTTTTTTGGTCATTTTTATTGCTGAACATCCCTCCCAAAAAGTATAGTAGCCTAGCAACTATTCGCACCTTTCAGGTGGATGAAGTGTATCTGTAACTGGTCATTGTAGCCTTATTTAAATTGTAAGAGCCATTTACACTGCTGACCACCTCGTTGACACCTTTCTCTCTCTCTCTCTCTCTCTCTCTCTCTCTCTCTCTCTCTCTCTCTCTCTCTCTCTCTCTCTCTCTCTCTCTCTCTCTCTCTCGGGGGGGTCCTCGGGGGGTCCGCGAAAAAAACAACAACTATCTAATCTAAAGTAAACATCACATCCCTCAAGTCATTCTCATTCACATATGGCATAACTTTTACTACAAATCGATTATAATAGGCCTACTTTATCTACAGATAAAAACACTAGTGCTATTCAGTGGGATTTAAAAATGGCGGAGCTGGCTTCAGTTTTACAGACAGACCAAAGTAATCCAGAGCCAGGGATTACCCAATCAGCAAATAGGTCCCGCCCTATGGTCCCGCCCCGTTCCTGTTGATTGACAGATGGCGATGTCAAACCATGATTGGGTAAATGGAAGCCATTCTTTTGAAAAGACAGCATGAAATCCATGATTGGGTAAATGGAAGCCATTCTTTTGAAAAGTCAGCATGAAATAAAAAACCCATTTAATAAATACCAAAATAAATAAATAAAAAGCACAATTAAATGAAAAACACTAAAAAATAAATAAATGTATTTATTTATTTGCATTTTTTATTTATATCATGATGTCTTTTATATATTTCATTGTGGTATTTGTTATAACATTTTTGGACCAATGTACCTTATGAAATAGCTAAAAGTGGCAACATGTAATATATATAGGTTGACATTAAAAGTCACAATGAAATAAATATAAAACGCAATAAAATAAAAAACATTACAGAATAAATAAATACATTTATTTATTTAATTGTATTTTTTATTTATTTATTTGTATTTTTATTTATATCATTGTGGATTTTATTAATTTCATTGCGATATTTATTTTTTAATTTTTGGACCAATGGACTTGATTAAATAGCTAAAAGTGGCATCATGTAATATATATAGGTTGACATTAAAAGTTACAATGAAATAAATAAGAACCACAAAGAAATAAATAGAAAACCCAATGATATATAAAAAAATACACAATAAATAAATACATTTATTTATTTAATTGTATTTTGTATTTATTTAATTGTATTTTGTATTTATATCATTGTGTTTATTATTTATTTCATTGTGGTATTTATTATTTAATTTTTGGACCTATGGACTTCCATACACACACACACACACACACACACACACACACACACACACACACACACACACACACACACACACACACACACACACACACACACACACACACACACACACACACACACACAATTATTTATATATCATTTATATGATCAGTTACATCATGAGCAAGTTTTGCATTTATTATTTTCCAGTGTCCATCCCCAGAGCCAGGAACCCCACTGAAGATGATGGAGAGGTGAGTATTATGACAGTGTTAATATGATTCTTCATTGTTCTTTTACAGTGTAACTCTTGTGTTGTGTTGTGTTGTTTTCATTGTAGTAGGGGTGCAACAGTTCATCGAACTAATTGATTTAATCGATAATTTTTTTTTAAATAAAAATCAATAATCGATTTTAATACAAAATAATTCATTTTGGGGGGGATTTAGCTTTTTTCCTTTCATAATGTTGTTTTTTAATTATTATAATGTGTTTCTTATTGATGTCTCTATGAGAGCTGCTGCTAACAAATTAATTTCCCCTCGGGGATGAATAAAGTATATCTAGTTGCAGCCTTATAGGCTATTTAGATTGTTCTTATGTTGTTTTCTCTGAAATGGATTTATGTTTGATGCTGCTCTTTCTTGGTAAAATCTCTGGGAACTGTTCTTGGACGCCTATCAATAGCTTCTCACTTCTGTCAGTTAGGATGGGTTAAATGCAGAGGACAAATTCTGGGTATAGTGCAAATGTACTTGTTTGACCAATGAAACTTTCCCTCCCCCTCCCCTATATATTCAGATCACAGGTCCAGACTCCATCTATCAGAGCCTCCAACCAGCCACTATGGATCACAATCAAGTCTATGGTGTCATAACATCATCTACAGTACCACATCGCCCATGAAGAGTATGAACTTATACCACATTCTCTCTCTCTCAGCTCCTACATGTGCTCCTGGTTTCTGTTTGTTTGATTTATCATTCAACTGATTCATGACCCATTACATCCTTACATCACTAATTGTCTCCGCCAGGCCGAAAGGCATGGCGAGAGAGTATGTTTTGCCCCCTGTCCGTCCGTCCGTCCGTGTGTGTGTCCGTCCGTCCGTCCGTGTGTCCGTCATTCTGTCATTTTGTGTACAGCTAATCTCCGGCACCGTTGGCTTGATCGCAGTGAAACTGTGCACACACACTCCCTGGATGCCAGAGCAGAACCTCTGCCCCAAATTTTTCAAATTAGCCTTTTATAGCGCCACCAGGAGGCCGCTTTTTGCAAAACACATTTCTTGACAGTACTCCTACAGATTCTATCCAAACATCACGCAAATCAGTACACAGTATCTCTATAGTCATGTGATCAACACGGATCTGTCCAATTTTCCATATTTCATCCTGATTGGCTAAGGTTGGCTTCCAAAGTTTGCAGGATTGCTCCGTTTTCAACAAAATGCCTCAAATCATGAACGCAGCTTGCGATTTCCGTGAGATTTCACACGCACATTCCCACTAGGCCGAGGAAGAAATGCCACTTGAAAATGTTCAAATCAACCTCATGGTGGCGCTATAAATGGACGATTTGTGTTTTTAACTATAACTGCACCGATCTGCATGAAACTTTGCACGCACACTCCCTAGAGGCCAAGGAAAAACAACTGACCAGCATTTTTCACATTTGCCTTTCATAGCGCCACCAGCAGGCCGACTTATGTAAAACACATTTTTTGATATTAAGCCTTCAGAATTTATCCAAATGTCACGCACATCGGTACACTTGATCTCTATAGTCATGTGATCACGATGGATCTTTTAAAATGTTCATATTCCATCCTGATTGGCTAACATTGACATCTAAAGTTTGCAGGAGTGGCCCGTTTTGAACAAAATGCCACAAATCATGAATGCAGCGTCCGATTGTGGTGACACTTTGCATGCACATTCGCACTACATTGAAGAACAAATTTCACTCTTTTAACATTGCCCTATTATAGCGCCACCAGGAGGCCAATTTTGCAACACTTTTCTTTTTTATATTACTCCTACAAATTCAAACATCATGCAAATCGGTACACATATAGTCAAGTGATCAAGATGGTTCCGTCCAATTTTTCATATTCCATCCTGATTGGCTAATTCCGAACATTGCTGCCCCACAATAACCTACCTGACCTGGCGGAGACCTGTGCTCCGAGGAGCACTTTTTCTAGTTTGTACTGCTTTTGTTGCATTTGCCTTACTTTTTTTGTAAATAGTTTGTTAAAATAAGTGTACAATCACTCAATATTCCCGTAGTAATCATTGCTATAGAGTGTTCAATAGGTGTCTCCCCTTCACTCTAACTCTTTAGTGGTCATGTCATGATACCAATTTCATCTAATCAGGAGAGAGAACGCATACAGGATACAGGATAAAGAAGAGATTTGGGAAATTATGAAATAAAAATATGAGCAGACAAAATTGGAACTGGAACACAAAACTGGACAAATGGATTCTCTCTCCTGATTGGATTAAACTGGTGTCACACCTGAAAATGTACTAAAGAGCTGGAGAGTCAGAGAGATCCCTGTTACTGAACGACCCTTTATCAACTCTATTAACTAGTTTAACCCATTCAGGACAACGTGCACACATTGTATACACCATGACCATACACATCGTGTTCATTTGACTAACCTGTTTGTTTGCTCTGTCCATGGTTTCCTTGGAGCTAATCTCTCAAGAACAGATTCTGCTCTCCGCTTGAATCTGTCGGTGGGGTTCGTCATAACGTGTACGCACTGACCTACAAGTGGGCGTGCCTTCAGATCAGGAAGCAGGCCGCGCTTTACCCAATCAAATGTAATGGACGGGATTTACTGTCTGTGCTCTGCTTCCCACTAAAAACTAAACCGAAACTCATTTAACAATAGCGTCCTAAACCACGGAAAGATATTCACATTTTTACTTGCTCTTTCATCATAGAAACAAGTGGGCTTATAACCAAAACGATCCATGTTCTCTGGGAGAAGTGGTGTTAGTGTTCCGTGTATAAATATTGTTAGTGGGAATGAAAACATAGTCGCACCACCGGAAGTGAAAGGCTGAAGGCTGAAGGCGCAACCCCGGTTTCCTTGCGCACAGGTCCACCATTTACCCTCTCCCAGAGCCAAGTGAGAGAGTAAAAAACAGCAGAGGGCACTGTTTTTCCTTTTCATTTGGCGATGGGTTCCCAGATTGCCTTGGAGCAAATATATTAGTAGTGGCAGTAGCTCAGGAGGCAGGTTTTTGGTTTGATCCCAGCTCCTCCTAGCATCACGTCTACCGTAAGTGTACCTGAGCAAGACACTGAACCACTAACTGTTCCCTGGACGCTCATCAGTAGCTTCCCACTGTAGACATGTTAGGATGGGTTAAATGTAGAGGACACATTCCAGGTATGTGCAAATGTACTTCACCATTTAAACATTCCTCTTCCTCTCTCCTATATTTGTCAGACCACAGGTCCAGACTCCATCTATCAGAACATCCAATCAGGCGCTACTTGTCAGATCACAGGTCCAGACTCCATCTATCAGAGCCTCCAACCAGCCACTATGGATCAGGATCAAGTCTATTGTGTCATAACACCATCTACAGTTCCACATCACCCATGAAGAGTATGACCTTATAATCACCACATTCTCTCTCACTCTCTCAGCTCCTACATGTGCTCCTTTCTGTTTGTTTGATCCATGAACTTCCCTACATTACTGATTTATACTGATTTTGTTACATTTACTTCATTTACTTTTTTACATGTTTTTAATAAAAGGTCTTCTTTGACAACCTTCTGTGTGTTTTCTCTGCCATTATCACAGCCTTGAACCCAGTTACTGAGACAGTGCTCAGACTGATGAGAGCGGCCAAGCTGTCACAGTATGAGAGTCCACCTTAGTGTGTTAAGCAGCACTTTGAGAATTATTGTACAACTTTAGACTTAAGTTAGTTCCTTGCATTGTGCACTCCAGTTACATTTAATTCAATGTTTTATTTAATCTAATTTAGATGATTTTGCCACTTTTTTTGTACATTCACATTGGTTCTTCAAAGAACCTGTTCAGATGCTGTATGGTTCAGGTTCTCTATATAGCACATTTAAGATAGGTGCTATATAGTACCAAAAGTGGTTCCCATTATGATTATGAGTGAAATAACCTCTTTTAGTGCTGCTATTTAGTATCATGTTTGTTTGGTGTGAGATTGTATCTACTCCTGCAACATATTTCAACATGTTCATTTCTTAAACTGTCAGGTTACTTAGTCATGCTTCTCTCTTTTTTAAATTATTTTTGTCATCAGTTTCCTCCCATAGATTCACAAAAAAAGGAAGTATTGTCAAGCCTGTAATACTGTATGATATGCAAAACAGACTGTAGGGGTCTGGTCCCATGCTGAGGCCCTTTTGTTTATATTACTTGATAAACTGACTGATCAGCTGATTGATGTGCTTTCCACATCTATCAGAGACTCCAACTAGCCAATATGGATAAGAATCAAGTCTATGGTGTCATAACACCGTCTACAGTACCACATCACCCATGAAGAGTATATGACCTTATATTCACCTCTCTCTCTCTCTCTCTCTCTCTCTCTCTCTCTCTCTGTCATTTTCTTTACTTTTTTGTAAATAGTTTTCAATACTGTAAGGGATTTTGTTGTTGTTGTTAAAATAAGTGTACAATCGCTCAATATTCCCTTAGTAATAACTTGCTTAGAGTGATCAATAATAGGTGTCTCCCCTTCACTCCAACTCTTTAGTGTTCACGTCAGGATACCAATTTCATCAGGAGAGATAACACAAACAGGATTGAGGATAAGCAAGTGAATTTGGAAGTGATGAAATACAAATATGAGCAGACATGGACCTCTCCTGATTGGATTAAACTGGTGTCACACCTGAAAATGTATCTGTTTACTAAAGAGCTGGAGAGTGGGAGAAATCCCTGTTACTGAACAACCAGTCTATAGCAAGATATAGAGCTTTGACTTTTTAACACAAACCTTTTGTTTTAACAAAAAATATCAGCTTTGACTTTTTAACACAAACCTTTTGTTTTAACAAAAAATATCAGCTAACTAATAAACAGTGTTCTTTTGATGATAACCTTTTGTGCATTGTCCATCCTATTTCTGTCTAAACAGTAAGTTAGTTCATCATGTTTGATTGGTTCATTGATTGATTTTGGGTAACTGACTATTAAAACACACACATACACAGACTAAATAAATCTATGAAAATGACTAACGTTGGAACAGTTATATTCTAAGTCCTGGTGCCAAACCAATGTTAATGTACATTCTATATGCATGTTATATGTAAATAAAAAAAAAGAAATGTATTCATGTTGTAAACAAAAAAGATGACGTAGCAAAGTTTGATGTAAATACTTACAGTATATTACACGCCAGTGATATGTTTGATAAAGTTGTTGCATCTCAACAGACTGATGAAATGTTATTTCCAACAGTCACACTTCAAAACTGTAACCGGTGGTAATTTTGAAGAAGTGACAAAAATAGACAGTTGGTACTAGCTCAATCTTTTCAGCACAGGGCCAGAGTTTCAGGGACGCCTGATATGGGAAGGCTTTCAGGCCCAGGTTAATGCACAGCCTTAATTACATATAAAACTACATATAAAATTACATATAAAACTACATCACGCAGAGCACAAAGCTCCCGGGGTCACCAAACGCCTGGACCAAAAAAGAAAGACCAGACTTTTGGTAAGTAACGGTGCCAAAATTCTGTCCGGGGACTGCCGAAATAGTGCCACATAGAAATGCGTCGGCAGCCTTCCACCCCCCATTGACAAAAACCTGTCCCGGGGGACACCGAACCTTTCTAGTCCGCAGGGCACCACAAAGGGTTAGTCCGGCCCTGGGCAGTTGCCCCCGGGCCCAGGACTTCGAACTTTAGTTTATATTAGGATTGTGCCCATTTGCACACTCACAGTGAGTTAACTTGACAACATGCACATTTACAAGTGAATCGCCTCAATTTTCTCCAAAATGTATTTTGGGTGAAATCGTCATCAACAGCTACCAAAAAAGTCCATTGCTGCAACATCTTCATCAATTACTTGTCAACAGTGAGTGCAGGTGCAGCATTGTCAACAAAGTAATGAAATCAGTTGATAAAAACACAAAAGTGGTGCTAAAATTCCTAAAAAAAACATAAAGATAAAGAAAGAAAAATTGAACAAGCAATGTCCTACTGCCTAAATTAGATATATTTTGCCTGCTCTCATCCTCCTCCTGTTGCAACTCCAGATGAGCCTGACTAGCTCTGCGATGCATCCCCACTACTATTGTTACATTCATTGGGGTCAGGGAGACAGATTAGCAGGTATAGTGCCACTCTGTCTAATCCTTCTAGCTATTGATAATTGATATGTTCTACAACAATGGAGGTGTCATGAGTGTTTCCAGTTTCCAAGCGTGCTTGAAAAAAAGAAAAAGAAAGTAAAATCACTCAAATCAACTGAGTTGACAAATATGCATTCAACTTCTGTACTGAAGCTGCTGACATTAAAATAAGCGTGAGGTGTGATGTTGGTGGTTCCTCTTTCAGAGGCTGGGTGAAGTTTTACTGCCCCTGAAACAACAAAAAACTCCTACGATCCACAATGACACGAAAAAGACTCAACGATGCTGCTGTCAGCTATGAGCACAAAGACAGTATCAGGAAATTGTGGCATTTAATGACCATCAGAAGAAAATGTTTGGATCTTTCATCTATCCCTTAAAGAAGAAATCAAGTTATTAGGTTCTAAATGTTACAATGCACTGAGAATCTTATGTTTGTTTAGCTCAGATAGCTACAGTATACAGTAATTGGTTGTAGTAAGTATAGTCATTATTGCATAAGGAACCTCTAGGCTGTAGGACAACATATTGTACTACATGTCTTTGTTTACATGTTTTATGGAATCTAACACTAATGCATACTTATATTGCTGCAATTCTGTTACAGTTAGACTGACTCAATGATCTTCAATGATGCTATTACCGGTGTAACACCCCCAAATATACCCAGGGTCAAAGTGGGCTAGCATGTTTTAGGGCCCACGGTATAAAGTGCCCACTTTAACCCCACTTTTATTTTGTCTGGGGTAAATGTTGGGCTGTTTGTTGTGGGCTGTCTCATTGGTTTGTTGAAAATCCCAAGGTGTTTACAAGGGGCGATGGGGTTGAGTTTGTTTGACTGTGGTACCATCATAGACAGTAAAAAGAATGGACAGAGTGACGCCATTGGTTTCTACAGACCGTAAACGAAGCCTATTTGTCAGCAATTTCAAATCCGGCATCTTTCTATATCGCGTCATATCCTGCGCAACCGGAAATTAATGCTATTGGTTGGGTAGCTTGTCAATCAAATCATCCCGCCCCTCCTACAGCATACCCTACTTTATCATCAATTAAAAAATAAATTGGACCATAATTTACCAAGTCTAAAGAAACTACAGGCCATTCATATGAACTGTCACTTCCTATATAGACTCAATTTCAAAGCCGGATGCTGGGCCCTTGGGTACCATATGTAATCGTATACTGTCCCTCCCTGTGTAAAATTAGAGCCAACGCCTATGTGTGAGGAAGTCACATACCCTCTCCTACCAGAACTGGACAAGTCATCTTCAGCTCGTTGTCATCATGAGAAATGTCTACATTTACTGTTTTCTTTCTGGTGAGTGACCTCTGCTTGTTTTCATGTGTCTCTCTGCCTGTGTGGTTGTCTCTGTCTCTGAGTGTCTGTCTGTATGATGCTCTCAATGTCTCTGTCTCATCCTTTGTCTGTCCACTGTTCTGTAGAGCATCTAGAAACCTTCTGCAAAATACGCTCCTCACATCATGTTGTCAATTACTAAGTTGTGTTTGCGTGTCATACTGATGAGCTGTTTCCTTGCTTACCTCTTGTATTGTAGTGTGGAGTATTGTGGAGACAACACCTCTCAGCATAACCGGCCATGTTGGGGGTGAAGTGTCTTTCAACTGCTCAAACTGGGATGTCTGGACCTCCACTAAGTATAAAACAAAGTATCTATGTAAAATTCCATGCCCAAAAACTGATGACATCATTGCCACTGCAGAATATGGAAATACTACAACAAGAGATAGAATAAGTTTGACAAACTCAGGAAATGACTTAATTGTGTCGATCACTAAAATCAAGAAGTCAGACTCTGGAACATACCTATGTGGATTGGAGAGAGAAATTGGGACGTATTGGGATACATATATAAAAGTGCACCTTGATGTTAAATATGGTAAGTGTGTAACTACTGTGCTTCACTACATCATGTTTACACTGTAAGTTAAAATATTTCCGGTGTTTGCATTTTATTCTCCATATCTTGAAACTCCTACATTTTTATGTGTAAAAATGCTTAAACATAAATACATAACTTGATACAATATATTCCTCTTTCATTCTCAAAATGCTACCAGCTCCTATTACAACAGCTGAGATGATCACTTCCGTTACAACACCTCAGATGACCACCACAGCATCTACGCTTCAACATCCTGATGTTTCTACAACGATCTCCATCGTATCCACAACAACCATGCTTCATGAATCCTCTTCCTCCTCGTCTTCAAGGGCTGGTATGCAGTCTGCTTGCTCAAATCCTTTGTGTGCAGTGTGTCCTCTGTTAACAATACAACAGATGGTGTTCATAGAGAAGATTGCATTTCAAATTCCACCACAGGTCCTACATGGTGTTGTATCCATGTTTTCAATCTTGAGAGTGACGAGTTTTATTTAGAGAGTCATGTCAAGTGTTGCAATGTTTCAAGCATGACTTGCAATATAGGCTGTCACGGACGTTCAGTAAAGAGGAAACTGTGGTCATGTGGTTGATGATGAGTGTAGAAGATGATGACGATCCTCATCTTTTTAAAACATTACTTTGTCTAAAGTCTTGACTTTGAATTTATTTCATTTGTTGTTCAGGAGCTGTGTCATGTTCAACTTCAGCTGTAACTTTATTGTCACGTTACAAGTTTACACCACCTATAAAGGAGGGGGTGAAAATGAAATTATTAATTATTATTAATTATACATACTTCTTACAACTGCAGTTACAAGTATAAAGGTAAACAGTATGTACAAGACCCAAGAATCGTACTGAGAAATTTGCATTATCAAATATATAACATACAGTAGCTACAGTGCTCCGCCGTCTATTGTGCAAAATATCTGATGATGAGGCCTATCCTAACGCTGAGCATTTGCAGTGAGGGGACATCATGGTTGGGGGCTGGGTAGGTGAGGTGGAGGAACTGGCTCTGATCTTGTAGAAGCTGTCACTTAAGTTCGGCTTCTATGTTAGGGTTGACAGGTCAATGTACCTGTGGGTTTAAAATAGTGCATGTAAAAACAGAAGAGAACAGCTTACAGTAAAAAGTGCAGCAATGAGTTAGAAGTATTTATGCAGCTTATTATTTCCCCATCAAAATTGATTGATTGGCATTGATTGATTGATTGATTGATTGATTGATTGATTGATTGAAACTTTTTTTTGAATGGATATACTGTAAGTATTTAAAATAAAGTAAAATAAGTAACATAACATCTAAGTAAGTGTTAATCATGGTTTCATAAATAAAACGGTGCCTACCTGAGTGATATGCAGTGTTTTTCACGACAAGATGGATTCGGAATGTCAGAATATATGATGTTGATTGATTGAGACAAATGCTGTCTGAAAAGGTAGTACAGTAACTCAATTATGCACACTTCTAGGTTTGCTTGTTGGTTTAGCTGTTGCACTAGCAGTAACAGTGGTTGTTGCGGTGCTGATCTGCTACATAAAGAGGATCAGAAAACCACAAGGTGAGTGTGTGAGAAACATGCACGCACGCACGCACGCACGCACAGACACAGTAGTTCTTAAGCTACAGGGATTCCATTTGGAATCACACAAATTATATTTACTGTATATTATCAGTTAAATGAAGATGTTTTGGAAATATTTTCCAGTGTCCATCGTCCGTGCCAGGAACCCCACTGCAGGTGATGGAGAGGTGAGAATTATGACATGTGTGCTATTGTGTTGTTTTCACAGAACATAGTTTTTTATGTTGTTTTGTCAGACATTTGTTTGTATTTGAGGCTGCTCTGTATTGGTCACAACTCTCTCAACAAGGGTTAATCTCATTCTCAAGATAACTTCATGATTAAATGAAGGTTAAATCAAACTCTGACTGATCCTAAATCAGTCTATTGGTGGTGCAACTAAAACTGTATAGTCAGAGGTGGACGAAGTACTTGACCCCCGTACCTGAGTAAGAGTTCAGATACTCCTGGTCAAATTTACTCCACCATAAAAGTAGCTCTGTCAAAATGTTACTCAAGTAAGAGTAAAAAAGTATTCAAAAGTACATGCTTTGATAAATACTTAAAGTACAAGCAAAAGTCAAAGTAGTAATTTTTATATCAACAAATTGCTGTAATGTTTTCACATTTAATTTTTAGGACCTTGTAACTCTTGTTTCAGAGAAGTGCTGTAACTCTCTGTAACCACCTGCACTGCATGCACTGATGTGCTTAATTGTAGAACCACTATGTTATACAAAGCCTGCAGAAACACCTATAAAAACATAGAAAATACTGAGGAACCAGAAATAAATCATTTTACTCCTATACACCCATACAAGATGTAACAAAGAGGAGAGTGGAGGGGGAAGCCAGAAACACGGCTAGTGTGAGAGCAGACGTGAGGCCAATTGCATTTTTGGGAAGAAAAAACCAGCCAACCTAAAGGCCAAACCAATGCAAGTCGCAACTCCTTGCAACAAAACCCTTTTAAGATCAACGCACCAATGCAGCTCCTTGCAACTGCCATTAGGGATAATGGTTGCAAGTAGTTGCAAGTAGTTGCATGTTGCAAGGAGTTGCATGGGCATGGCGAATCATTGGTGTGGAGTGGGCTTAAAAGTACTCAGTACTCTACAGCCTTCCTAGAAATGTACTTGAGTAAAAGTAAAATATTTGTCTTGGAAATGTACTCAAGTAAGAGTAATAAGTATTTAAAAAATCTAATACTCAAGTAAAGTACAGATCCTCAGAATCTGTACTTAAGTACAGTAAGTCGACCACTGATACTAGTAAAAACCCATTCAGGACAACTTGCACACATTGTATACACCATACACATCGTGTTCATTTGTTTAACCTGTTTGTTTGCTCTGTTAGCATCACGTCTACCGTAAGTGTACCTACTGTAAGCAAGACACTGAACTACTAACTGTTCCCTGGACGCTGATCAATAGCTTCCCACTGTAGACAGTTAGGATGGGTTAAATGCAGAAGACAAATTCCGGGTATGTGAAAATGCACTTGACCAATTTCCTCTTTATTATTATCTTATATTTTTCAGATCACAGGTCCAGACTCCATCTATCAGAGCCTCCAACCAGCCACTATGGATCACAATCAAGTCTATGATGTCATAACACCATCTATTGTACCACATCACCCATGAAGAGTAGCCTATGACCTTACTGTATAATCACCCCATTCATTCATACTTACATACTCTCCCTTACTTGTTTGCACAGATTTTGTTACATTTACTTCACTTACTTTTGTACATCTTTTTAATAAAAGGTCTTCTTTTGATGACAACCTTTTGTGTGTTTTCTTTGCTATTATCACAGCCTTGAACCCAGTCGCAGAGACAGTGCTCAGACTGATGAGCGGCCAAGCTGTCACACCTAGTGTGTTTTACAATTATTTTACACAAGCAGCACTTCGAGAATGATTGTAAAACTTTAGACTTAAGTTAGTTCCTTGCATTGTGCACCTCAGTTATATTTAATTAATAGTTTTTTTTTAAATCTACTTTAGATGATTATTTTGCTAGCCTGACACTCAGCCTGAATTTTCATTTCGTTTCACTCCATTATTCAGTCTGAAAGCCCTCTCAATGCAGCCGATTTGGGGGCGTGGCCAATTTTTTTTTTTCAAAGACTCTTTGGCGATTTGTTCATACTGGATTATCCCGATCCCGATTCGTCGTACAGATTTTCAACCGAGAAACACTCGCCTTTGACAGCGTCACCAGACCCTGAATGCGAGGCAAACGATTCAGGGGGTGGAGCCAGGCTATTATTTTGCTGCTTTTTTGTCCATTAATTTACATCTAGTTTTTTTCAGCGGTTCCTTGCGGAGGTTGAAGTGCTATATCGCACCGCTGCTGCACAAAGAACCTGTTCAGATGCTGTACGGTTCTTTACCATTTTCTTTTCAGAGGTTCTCTTCTGGTTCTTCAGCTTAGTTTAGGCACCTATGTAACACCTTTATAACACAATTTCACAAAGGTGCTATTTAGCACTTTTAAAATAGGTGCTATATAGCAGTTGTTCTTAATCTGTGGGTCGGGACCCCCAGGGGGGTCCGCAAATAATTTTGAGGAGGTACCCAGATGATTTGCTTAATGTGCAATATTGTTTTCTCACTCAACAGTAAACAAACCAACATACAGTATAAGTGTATACAGGGTATCTGCCCATTTCTAAAGTTACAATTTAATTACTTTTAAGACCATTTTCTAAAATGAAATAAATAAATAAATTAGACCATTACTGCGTCAGAAGTACTCAACAAACTATAATATAACAAATGTTCCAACATTTGCCAAATGTTCAAATATTACCTAAGAAAGAGGCAAACATTTTCAAAATAGATCAGCTATTTTCAAATATTTACCTAGGGAACCGAGTCAAACTAACTCCTACAATTCCAAGCGTTTGTCAGGGTGGAGGGTCCCCAGTTCAAATGTGATTATTTTGGGGGGGTCGTGGCCTGAAAAGTTTGAAAACTGCTGCCATATAGTACCAAATGCGGTTCCCATTATGATTGTGAGCGAAATTACCTCTTTTAGTGCTGCTATTTAGTATCATATTTGTTTAGTGTGAGATATTATCTTCTCTTGGACAACACATTTCAACATGAAGTTGATGATTAAACTTTTTGTCATCAGTTTCCTCCCATAGAGTGACAAAAGTCTTGTCAAAATATGAGCCTGTAATACTGTACGATATGCAAAACAAACTGTAGGGTTCTGGTCCCATGCTGAGGCCCTTTAGTTTATATTATTTGATAGACTGACTGATTAGCTGATTGAAGTGCTTTCACTACTTCATTATTCATTTTTTTTACACATAAAATTAATAAATCGTGGCTGTTCGATGGAAACCTCATATGTCTAAAACTATTACTTTTCATGATTCAAATAGCAAAATAACTAAAATAGCAGATCTACAAGGCAAGCTCAAAACGTGTCGCAGTGCGAAGCGTTTTGAGCTTGTACTGTACTCTGCTATTTTCACTACTTTTGTGTGACACCGTAGTAATGATGAAGTATATTAATTTATGAAAAAAAGAAGGTAGGGTAAGGGATATTCCTTTGCTGAAATAAAGTGTTAAATAAAGTTATATTCTGATAGTAATCATTGCTAAAGAATGCCAGCTCAGGTCGGGATAACAATGTTATCCAATCAGGAGAGAGAACATAGGATACAGATTAAACAAGAGAAATTGGAAGTGATGAATTGAAGCTAATAAATGGGTACTCTCTCCTGATTGGTTGAACATTTGCAACCCCCTGAAAAAAGTATTTTCTGTTTATTAAAGAGCTGGAGAGATGGGATGGGGGGAACCCTGTTATAGAAAAAACGCTCTATAGCAATGATTACAATCAGAAAATAATGCGTTAACCTTTTAACAAAACGCTTTCTGTTTTGACCAAAAAAATTGACTTACGCTACCTTAAAAATATTGATACGAGGTCTGACAGCAACTAAATATAAACGCAGCTATCATTTTAATTCCCAGGCTGATTGAAGTTGATATTGACCGCTTCTGTAACTTAGTCATACTTCTCTCTTTTTTTTAATCTTTTTGTCATCAGTTTCTGAATGAAAAAAGCAATTTGGCCAATCTCAAAATATAGTTTCATAATCTTGTACAGTACAATACTATAGTCCCTCCCAATGTAAAAGTCAAACCTACACCTGTGTATGAGGCAGTCACTAATCCTCTCCTACCAGAACTGGACAAGTCATCTTCGTCTCGTTGTCATCATGAGAAATGTCTACATTTACTGTTTGTTTTCTGGTGAGTGACCTCTGCTTGTTTTCATGTGTCTCTCCGCCTGTGTGGTTGTCTCTGTCTCTGAGCGTCTGTATGATGCTCTCAATGTCTCTGTCTCATCCTTTGTCTGTCCACTGTTGTGTAGAGCAGTGGTTCTACAATCTCATAACGCATCACAATTGTGAAAGGTTGTGAGCTTATAGATCAGCTTTTTTCACTCTCTTTTTTTTTGGGGGGGGGGGAGGTTAGGATTTCTCTGATTTTTGTTTTTAAATGTATGAAGTTCTTTGGAAAAATTACTATTTCTGAAAAGGTTTGATTTTTTAAAATCTTTTGAAATAATTTTTAAAGATATTTTCTCACGGCCCATTTAAATGTGTCCACGACCCACAAACGGGTCCCGAGCCATAGTTTGGGAAACAGTGGTGTAGAGCACCTAGAAACCTTCTGCAAAAATACACTCCTCACATCATGTTGTCAATTAATAAGTTGTGTGTCATACTTATGAGCTGTTTCCTTGGTTATCTCTTGTACTGTAGTGTTGAGTATTGTGGAGACAACACCTCTCACCATAACCGGCCATGTTGGGGGTGAAGTGTCTTTCATCTGCTCAGACTGGGTTACCTGGACCTCCACTAAGTACCTCTGTAAATATGAATGCCAAAAAACTGATGACATCATTGCCATGGCAGAATATGGAAAAACTACAACAAGCGATAGAATAAGTTTGACAAACTCAGGAAAAGGATTAGTATCCATCACTAAACTCAAGAAGTCAGACTCTGGAACATATACTGTATATGCGGACTGCAGAGGGAAAACATGGTTGATTTACATATACAAGTTCACCTTAATGTTAAAGATGGTAAGTGTGTAACTAACTACTATGCTTCAGCGAACTGTCATGTTTACACTGTAAGTTATAATATTGCCTGTGTTCTATATTTTATTCAACATATCTTGAAAAATACTTGAAATCAAATGCTTAAATATACATACATGACTTGATCAAATATATTCCTCTTTCGTTCTCAGATATGCTACCAGCTCCCATTACAACAACTAAGATGACCACTTGCGTTACAACACCTCAGATGACCACAACTTTATCTACGCTTCAACATCCTGATGTTTCTACAACGATCTCCATCGTATTCACAACAACCATGCTTCATGAATCCTCTTCCTCCTCATCTTCAGGGGCTGGTATGCAGTCTGTTTACTCAAATACTTTGTGTGCAGTGTGTCGTCTATTAATACGAAGGAGTATTAGGGCCATCTTGGTAAAAAAAAGAAAGAAGAAAAAACCGGGACGGGGCAATATTCTGACATTTTACTCAGAAATCTCTATGTTTAATATAGGAAATTTCCGACTTTATGTTCATAAAGTATAGAGGTAAACAGTATGTAGAAGACCCAAGAATGGTGCTGAGATATTTGCGTGATCAAATATATAACATACAGTAGCTACAGTGCTCCTCAGTCTATCGTGCAAAATATAATCAAATACATAAAATGTATGAGGATATCATGTTAGTCCTTCGCGTGTGAAGATGACCAAGACCACTCACAATGTGTTGTGGGTGTGAAGATGGCTGATGATGAGGCCTATCCTCACGTAATTATTGTTTGCAATGAGGGGAAGTCATGGCTAGGTGAGGGAGAGGAACTGGCTATGGTCTTGTGAAGCTGTCACTTAAAGGGGAATTTTGGACCACAGTTTTCTTACCTTTTCTATGATGTTATGATATCTTAGGATGAATGGTACAGTAGAAAAATGTCATAACTCCATCCCGGGTCCGCCACAGCTTAAAACGTGCGCCAATAGGCCTTGCGTTAGATCGCGTATTTTAATAGCTTTTTTATTAATTTTATTATTTATGAGATCTGACGTTCATAGTGACAGAACACTATGCAAAAAAATAAATAAGCGGAAGTCTCGCTAGACGAGATTTCAATCTCGAGATTTCAATCTCGAGATTTCAATCTCGTCTAGCGAGACTTCCGCTTTTTCCCCGTTTTTTTCCGGTTGCATAGCGTTCAGATCACCAAAAAAAAGAAGTTCGGCTTCTATGTTAGGGTTGACAGGTCAATGTACCTGTGGGTTTAAAATAGTGCATGTAAAAACAGAAGAGAACAGCTTACAGTAAAAAGTGCAGCAGTGAGTTAGCAGTATTTATGCATCTTATTATTTCCCCCATCAGAATTGATTGATTGACATTGGTTGATTCTATTGAAACTTTCTAAAATGGATATACTATAAGACAAGTGTATGAAATAAAGTAGAACAAGTAACATACAATCTAAGTAAGTGTTAATCATGGTTTCATCAATAAAACAGTGCCTACCTGAGTGATATGCAGTACTTTTCACGACAAGATGGATTCGGAATGTCAGAATAAATAATGTTGATTGATTGAGACAAAAACATTCAGAGTGAGCAAAGTACTTCTGACATTGATATGGTATATATTTTCATGGATACTACAGCAGCCAAAAAGGGCACTTTTCGACTCAGAGGACACAATGGCAGCCCATTAGGCCTTATTGGTGTGTGTTCCTATATTCACCATACCATGTACTACTGTATGTGTCTTTCTGTCTGAAAGGTTGTAACGCAATTATGCACACTTATAGGTTGGCTTGTTGGTTTAGCTGTTGCACTAGCTGTAACAGTGGCTGTTGCAGTGCTGATCTGCTACAAAAAGAGGATCAGAAAACCACAAGGTGAGCGCACGCACACACACACACACACACACACACACACACACACACACACACACACACACACACACACACACACACACACACACACACACACACACACACACACACACACACACACACACACACACACACACACACACACACACACACACACACACACACACACACACACACACACACACAAATAACTAAGTAGCACAATGAACAACAGAAAATATTTTTACGCGCATACACACGTGCACACAAAGAGTAGTCCTTAAGCTATTTGCAGCATAAGCATTTAGAATAACAAATAAATAAATTACATTTATTACATGTATATAATTACATGTATATTAAAGTCATAGTTAAATGAAGATGTTTTGGAAATATTTTCCAGTGTCCATCGTCCGAGCCAGGAACCCCACTGCAGGTGATGGAGAGGTGAGAATTATGACATGTGTGCTGCTGTTGTGTTGTTTTTACTGTACATTGTTGTCTCCGCCAGGCCGAAAGGCATGGCGAGAGAGTATGTTTTACCCTCCGTCCGTCCGTCCGTCCGTCCGTCCGTCCGTCCGTCCGTCCGTCCGTCCGTCCGTCCGTCCGTCCGTCCGTCCGTCCGTGTGTCCGTCCGTCCTGTCTGTGTGTTAGCAGCTAATCTCCGGCACCGTTGGCCCTGTTGCTCCGAAACTGTGCACACACACTCCCTGGAAGCCAATTCAGAACCTTTGACACATTTTTTCACATGGGCCTGTTATAGCGCCACCAGGAGGCCGATTTGTGCAAAACCCATTTCTTTACATTACTCCTACAGATTTGATCCAAACGTCATGCAAATCGGTACACAGTATCTCTATAGTCATGTGATCAACACGAATCTGTCCGATTTCCCATATTCCATCCTCATTGCCTATGGTTGGCTTCCAAAGTTTGCAGGATTGGTCCGTTTTGAACAAAAAGCCTCAAAATATGCACGCAGCTTGCGATTTCCGTGAATTTTCACACGCACATTCCCACTAGGCCGAGGAAGAAATGCCACCCTTTTCACATTGGCCTGTTATAGCGCCACCAGCAGGTCTAATTTAGTAAAACACATGTTTGGAACAAAATGCCTCAAATCATGAATGCAGTGTCTTGCCGTGAAAGACCTAAGAATAAATGGCACCCTTTTCACATTGGCCTATTATAGCGCCACCAGGAGGTCAGAATAACGTACCTGACCTAGCGGAGACCTGTGCTCCGAGGAGCACTTTTTCTAGTTTTTTGTCTTTTTATGTTTGATGCTGCTCTGTCTTGGTCATAACTCTCAAAAAAATGGGCAATCTCAAGATTTATGATCAACTTTATGATTAAATGAAGGTTAAATCAAACTCTGACTGATACTAAATCAGACTGTTTGTGGTTCAACTATAACTATATACTAGTTTGCCCATTCAGGACAATGTGCACACATTGTATACACCATGACCATACACATCGTGTTCATTTGCTTAACCTGTTTGTTTGCTCAGTCTATGGTTTCCTTGGAGCAAATATATTAGTAGTGGCAGTAGCTCAGGAGGCAGGTTGTTGGTTTGATCCCAGCTCCTCCTAGCATCCCATCTAACGTAAGTGTACTTGAGCAAGACACTGAACCACTAACTGTTCCCTGGACGCTCATCAGTAGCTTCCCACTGTAGACATGTTAGGATGGGTTAAATGCAGAGGACAAATTCCAGGTATGTGCAAATGTACTTCACCATTTAAACATTCCTCTTCCTCTCTCCTATATTTGTCAGACCACAGGTCCAGACTCCATCTATCAGAACATCCAATCAGGCGCTACTTGTCAGACCGCAGGTCCAGACTCCATCTATCAGAGCCTCCAACCAGCCACTATGGATCAGAATCACGTCTATTGTGTCATAACACCATCTACAGTACCACATCACCCATGAGAGTGTGACCTTATAATCACCACATTCTCTCTCAGCTCCTACACATGTGCTCCTTTCTGTTCGTTTGACCCATGCACTTCCCTACATCACTGATTTATACTGATTTTGTTAAATTAACTTCATTTACGTTTTTTACATGTTTTTAATCTTCTTTTGGTGACAACCCTTTTGTGTGTTTTCTCTGCAATTATCACAGCCTTGAACCCAGTTACTGAGACAGTGCTCAGACTGATGAGAGCGGACAAGCTGTCACAGTATGAGAGTCCACCTTAGTGTGTTAAGCAGCACTTTGAGAATTATTGTACAACTTTAGACTTAAGTTAGCTCCTTGCATTGTGCACTCCAGTTACATTTAATTCATTTTTGTTTTTAAATCTAATTTAGATGATTTTGCCACTTCTTTGTACATTCACATTGGTTCTTCAGTGGTTGAAGTGCTATCTAGCACCTGCTGCACAAAGAACCTGTTCAGATGCTGTATGGTTCTTTAGAGGTTCTCTATATACAGCACATTTAAGAAAGGCGCTATATAGTAGCCTACCAAAAGTGGCTCCCATTATGATTATGAGCTAAATAACCTCTTTTAGTGCTGCTATTTAGTATCATGTTTGTTTGGTGTGAGATTTTATCTACTCCTGCAACAAATTTCAACATGTTCATTATTAAACTGTCAGGTTACTTAGTCATGCTTCTCTCTTTTTGTCATCAGTTTCCTCCCATAGATTCACAACCTTTTGTTTTAAAAGATAAAAATAACAGCTAACTAATAAACAGTGTTCTTTTGATGATAACCTTTTATGCTCTGTCCATCTTATTTCTGTCTAAACAGTAAGTTAGTTCATCATTGATTGGTTCATTGATTGATTTTGGGTAACTGACTATTAAAACACACACGCACACAGACTAAATACATCTATGAAAATGACTAACGTTGGAACAGTTATAGTCAAAGTCCTGGTGTCAAACCAATGTTACTGTATATCTACATGCATGTTATATGTAAAAAAAATATATATTCATGTTGTAAACAAAAAAAGAAGACTTAGAAAAGTTAACCCTTATATTACACACCAGTGATATGTTTGATAAAGTTGTTGCATCTCGACAGACTGATGAAGTGTTATTGTCTCCGCCAGGCCGAAAGGCATGGCGAGAGAGTATGTTTTACCCCCTGTCCGTCCGTCCGTGTGTGTGTCCTGTTCGTGTGTTATCAGCTAATCTCTGGCACCGTTGGCACGCTCGCTGCGAAACTGTGCACACACACTCCCTCGAGGCCAATTCAGAACCTCTGCCCCAAATTGTTCACATGGGCCTGTTATAGCGCCACCAGGAGGCCGATTTGTGCAAAACCCATTTTTTAACAGATTTTATCCAAACGTCATGCAAATCGGTACACAGTATCTCTATAGTCATGTGATCAACCCGGATCTGTCCGATTTCCCATATTCCATCCTGATTGGCTAAGGTTGGCTTCCAAAGTTTGCAGGATTGGTCCGTTTTGAACAAAATGGCTCAAATCATGAACGCAGCTTGCAATTTCCGTGAAATTTCACACGCACATTCCCACTAGGCCGAGGAAAAAATGCCACCCATTTCACATTGGCCTGTTATAGCGCCACCAGCAGGTCTTACTTAGCAAAACACATTTTTGGAACAAAATGCCTCAAATCATGAATGCAGTGTCCGATTGCCGTGAAAGGCCTAAGAAGAAATGGCACCCTTTTCACATTGGCCTATTATAGCGCCACCAGGAGGCCACAATAACGTACCTGACCTGGCGGAGACCTGTGCTCCGAGGAGCACTTTTTCTAGTTTCCAACAGAGTCACACTTCAAAACCATAACCGGTGGTAATTTTGAAGAAGTAACAAAAATCACACCCTGTGTGAAGTGGGCGGTGTCTTGCTAGCTAATCACAATACTGAATGGAGTCAACCAATCATGTACAAAAAATAAATACATTTATTGAAACACTCTTTATGATGGACGGAACCATAACTTGAAAAAAACAAATTTTTGGTTTTTTTCAAGTTATGGTTACTTATATATGTCTATGCACATGTGTCATGTGACACTGGCCAATCACAGTCCTGAATAGACTGTGATTGGCCAATCACAGCGCAGGATAATTGTACAAATTTCCTGGGCCCAGATCACAGCGCAAGATAAATGTACATTTTTCCAAATCTCACTTATAGGGGCGGTTTCACCGCCCAAAAATAGACAGTTGGTAATAGCTACATTTTTCAGCACAGGGCCAGAGTTTCAGGGAGGCCTGGAGAGGCTGTCAGGCCCAGCTTAATGCACAGCCTTAAGGGGTCACCAAACGCCTGGGCCAAAAAAGAAAGACCAGACTTTTGCAAGTAACAGCGCCAAAATACTGTCCGAAATAGTGCCACGTAGAATTGCGTCTGCAGCCTTCCACCCCCCATTGACAAAAACCTGTCCTGGGGGACACCGAACCTTTCTAGTCCGCAGGGCACCACAAAGGGTTAGTCCGGCCCTGGGCAGTTGCCCCCGGGCCCAGGACTTCGACCTTTAGTTTATATTAGGATTGTTACCATTTGCACACTCACAGTGAGTTAACTTGACAACATGCACATTTACAAGTGAATCGCCTACATTTTCTCCAAAATGTATTTTTTAAATGTATAAATCGTCATCAATACTGTAGCTATCAAAAAAGTCCATTGCTGCAACATCATCATCAATTACTTGTCAACAGTGAGTGCAGGTGCAGCATTGTCAACAAAGGAGTGAAATCAGTTGATAAAAACACAAAAGTGGAGCTAAAATTCCCCAAAAGCATAAAGAACAAAGAACAAAATTGAACAAGCAATGTCTATACTGCCTAAATTAGATACATATTTTGCCTGCTCTCCTCCTCCTCCTGTTGCAACTCCAAATGAGCCTGACTAGCTCTGCGATGCATCCCCACTACTATTGTTACATTCATTGGGGTCAGGGAGACAGATTAGCAGGTATAGTGCCACTCTGTCTAAACCTTCTAGCTATTGATAATTGATATGTTCCAAAATGACACGATCGCTGTCCGTGGTGCTGAACTCTTAATTTGTGTAAGAAAAACATTTTTGCGTTCGGAAAATGGAGGTGTGGAGGTGTCATGAGTGTTTCCAGTTTCCAAAAACATAAAATAACGCACATCCTCCGTTCCTTGGCGCTGAGCTTTGAACTGTAACGACAGTAATGATAAAACAAAGATATGGCTCGCAACTCACTTTGATGCTCCAGGTTTTATTTCACAACAAACAGCTGGCTGATACGACGTTTCGACCCTTTCGGTCTTTTTCAAGTATAAACAAGAACAGGAAATGACCTCTTTTTATACAGGAACAAATGATTTTGGTTACCAGCCCCACCTGGTGATCAGGGGCGGTACCAAGACTTGATAAACATTTTGTCAAGAGACAACTTATCAAAAGACAACATTTCATCTTTTACATTTTACAAAGTATTTTTAGAACATTTTCTTGATTTTTTACAACCATTTTTGGTCGGTGAAACCGCCCCTATAAGTGAGATTTGGAAAAATGTACAAATATCTTGGGCAGTGAAACCGGCCCTAAAAGTGAGGTTTGGAAAAGTACAATTATCCTGCGCTGTGATTGGCCAATCACAATCTATTCAGGACTGTGATTGGCCAGTGTCACATGACACATGTGCATAGCCCTATATAAGCAACCATAACTTTACAAAAACCATAAATTGGTTTTTGTAAAGTTATGGTTTCGTCCATCATAAAGAGTGTTTCAATAAATGTATTTATCTTTTGTACATGATTGGTTGACTCCATTCAGTATTGTGATTAGCTAGCGAGACACCGCCCACTTCACACAGGGTGTGATTTTTTTTTAGAAAAAAGACTTTAGTAAAGATACAAGTATTAAAAACAGTAGAAGACTCAATTCATTTGATTCAACAGACAGGTAATAAGGACTAAGCTTACTATCTGCTGACAAATATTTTCCAAAAAATATTCCTCCAAAAAAATACATTTCATGAAATGCATTTCTCAAGGAATACTCCTTAAAAACTATATATCTTTTTGACCCGGTCCAAAACCTAGCCACTGTGTACCACAAGTTACAAGCAAAAAAACACAAAAGGGAAAAGAACAGTTAACGTTTTATAACCTACACATACACAACTCCCTTCCTTGGCTTGTTTATAAATATGGCCTAATATCAAAGTCCTCATTGAGTCCTGTTGGTGCCATAGTTTTAAGATAATGGATCCACCATACTTCCCTCCTCAGTAGGAGATTGTCTATATCTCCCCCTCGTCTCGGAAGATGCACTTTCTCTATTCCTAGGTATCTTAAAGATGAGACATTGTGGTGTGCCTTTTTAAAATGTAAGGCTACTGGGCTTTTTTCGTCCCCATTACGTATTGTACTCCTGTGTTCAGCAATGCGTGTTTTCAATGCACGTTGTTTCCAGTTTCCAAGCATGTTTCCAGTTTCCAAAGAAAAAGAAAGTAAAATCACTCAAATCAACTGAGTTGACAAATATGCATTCAACTTCTGTACTGAAGCTGCTGATTAAAATAAGTGTGAGGTGTGATGTTGGTGGTTCCTCTTTCAGAGGCTGAGTGAAGTTTTACTGCCCCTGAAACAACAAAAAAATCCTACGATCCACAATGACACGAAAAAGACTCAACGATGCTGCTGTCAGCTATGAGCACAAAGACAGTATCAGGAAATTGGTTGGGTAGCTTGTCACTCAAGAGCGGGGGCAGGAAATGAATGCTATTGGTTGTGTAGCTTGTCAATCAAATCATCCCGCCCGTCCTACAGCATACCCTACTTTATCATCAATTCTAAAATAAATGGGACCATAATTTACCAAGTCTAAAGAAACTACAGGCCATTCATATGAACTGTCACTTCCTATATAGACTCAATTTCAAAGCCGGATGCTGGGACCTTGGGTACCATAATCGTATACTGTCCCTCCCTGTGTAAAATTAAAGCCAACGCCTATGTATGAGGAAGTCACATACCCTCTCCTACCAGAACTGGACAAGTCATCTTCAGCTCGTTGTCATCATGAGAAATGTCTACATTTACTGCTTTCTTTCTGGTGAGTGACCTCTGCTTGTTTTCATGTGTCTCTGTGTGGTTGTCTCTGTCTCTGAGCATCTGTATGATGCTCTCAATGTCTCTGTCTCATCCTTTGTCTGTCCACTGTTGTGTAGAGCATCTAGAAACCTTCTGCAAAAATACAATCCTAACATCATGTTGTGAATTAATAAGTTGTTTGTCATACTAATGAGCTGTTTCCTTGGTTATCTCTTATACTGTAGTGTGGAGTATTGTGGAGACAACACCTCTCAACATAACCGGACATGTTGGGGGTGATGTGTCTTTCAACTGCTCAAACTGGGATGTCTGGACCTCCACTGAGGGTAATACAAAGTACCTCTGTAAGAATCCATGCAACAATAAAGACATCTTGGCCAAGGCCAATTCTGGACAAACTATAACAATAGATAGAATATGTTTAAGAAACTCAGGAAGAGACTTATTTGTATCCATCACTAAACTCAAAAAGTCAGACTCTGGAACATATACATGTGGACTGGAGAGACGTTTACAGGATTCGTATATAGAAGTGCACCTTGATGTTAAAGATGGTAAGTGTGTAACTACTGTGCCTCAGTCACTACTGAACTGTACAATAATATTGCCTGTGTTCTGTATTTTATTCTCTATATCTTACACATTATTGATTTGTCAATATAATACCAGATTTTCTTAGACATAAATAAATGACTTGATAAATATATTGCTCTTTTGTTCTCAAACATGCTTCCAGCTCCCGATACAGCAGCTAAGATGACCACTCCCACATCTACACTTCATGAAACCTCTTCCTCCTCGTCTTTAGGGGCTGGTATGCAGTCTGTTTACTCAAATCCTTTGTGTGCAGTGCGTACTGCAATAGTAATTCAGCAGATAGTCAAAGAGAGTTAGTTTGTTATTGTCTTTTTCTGTTTGATTCAGAGAGAACACACTGCAACATTGTCAAACAATAAAACACTTTTAATTGGCTGTATGGGATGACTAACCAATACATTCATAGAAATTTAGCAAAACATTACTACCTGCTTCAGAAATTATTTGCATGTTTTTGAATTGTCCTGCATGATGGAGATAACATTGTTTTAATTATAATTAGACCCCCGTGCATGTGCCTGTTCTTCTGCAAATGTGTCCACCAGGTGCTGATGTAACTAAATTAAGCAGACTTCTAGGTTTGATTGTTGGCTTGTTGGCAGTTGCACTAGCTGTGACAGTGGTGGCAGCAGCGCTGATGTTCTACATAAAGAGGATCAAAAAACCACAAGGTGAGACACGCTCACGCACAAGCACCCACGCACACACTTTTACTTTTCGCTTACCCCAGAGTTATGAGCCCACTATTCAAAGTGGGATTTTTTTTTGCAGTGACGTTTGAATCTGTTTGTAACCGCCCCTTGGATGTGATATTAGTCTGACCATGTCAGGCTACTAATATCTCCCTCTGCCAGAGGGGGGATTCCCCTTTGACTCGTACAGGAACAAATAACACATCCTTTGTATATATTTTCCAGCGGTCATCATCAGTGCCAGGACGCCCACTCTAGATGGTGGAGAGGTGAGTATTATCACAGTTTTCTTATGATTCTTCATTGTTCTTTGTTCTGGTGTAACTTGTGTGTTGTTGTGTTGTTTTCACTGTACTGTACATTGTTTTTCGTTTTGGTTGAAATGTGTTTGTGTTCTAAGCTCTTTCTTGGTCAAATCTCTCGGTCTCTGGGAACTCCTAATTGTTGCATGGACACTGACTAGCTCTCTACTGATGTGTTAAATGCAGAATTTTAAATACCTTATACATATACTCCACTACATCTCAGAGGCAAATATTGTACTTCTACTCCATTACAATTTGAAAACTTTAGTATCTAGTTACTTTATAGAGTTAGAATAGATTATTATCCATGCATTAACCACTATTTTATACTTTGGCTGTTTGAAAATAGCAGATCTACAAGGCGTTGCTTTGCAACACGCTGTAGATCTGCTATTTCCAAAAGATTTTTATACATTAAAAAGAAGAAGAAAAAAATATTGTGAAACGTAAATGAGTACTTTTTCTTTTGGTACTTTAAGTATATTTTGATGCCAATACTTTTGTACTTTTACTCAAGTAAATGTTGTACTAATACAGGACTTGTACTATCTCTATACATTGCGGTATTGATTCTTGTACCTATGTAAATAAATTGAGTACTTTTTACACCACTGTGACCAATTAAACTTTCTCCTTACTTGTCAGATCACAGGTCCAGACTCCATCCATCAGAGCCTCCAACCAGCCACTATGTATCGCAATCAAGTCTATGATGTCATAACACAAGGTGAGTGAGTCACACACACACACACACACACACACACACACACACACACACACACACACACACACACACACACACACACACACACACACACACACACACACACACACACACACACACACACACACACACACACACACACACACACACACACACACACACACACACACACACACACACACACACACAATTATTTGTATATAATTTATATTATTATTATCAGTTAAATGAGCATGTTTTGTATATTATTTATTATTTTCCAGTGTCCATCCCCAGAGCCAGGAACCCCACTGAAGATGATGGAGAGGTGAGTATTATGACAGTGTTAATATGATTCTTCATTGTTCTTTTATAGTGTAACTCTTGTGTTGTGTTGTTTTCATTGTAGTAGGTTTTTGCATACAAAATAATTCATTTGGGTGGGATTTAGCTTTTTTGCTTTCACAATTTATTTATTTTATTATAATGTGTTTTTATTGATGTCTCTATGAGAGCTGCTGCTAACAAATTAATTTCGTTAGCTGGATAAAGTACGTATCTAGTTGCAGCCTTATACTGTAGGCTATTTATGTTGTTCTTATGTTCTTTTCTCTGAAATTCTCCCTCCCCTCCCCTATATGTCTCAGATCACAGGTCCAGACTATGAGAGCCTCCAACCAGCCACTATGGATCAGAATCAAGTCTATTGTGTCATAACACCATCTACAGTACCACATCGCCCATGAGAGTGTGGCCTTATAATCACCACATTCTCTCTCACTCTCTCAGCTACATTAGCCCCTACGGAACCTCTCCCTCCGCTAAGTAGCTCCGAGATGAGGTCCCTCGTCGGTTCCTGCCGTTTGCGGTCGACATTGTCGCACATTTTCCACTTTACATGTTTCTTACCCCTTTCTGCACATCGTATCCAAAAAGCAAAGCATTTGCGCCACTCTCTCAGATGTTTTAAGTTCTAGCGGAACATAACAGCTTCCAACGAGTTGTAGAAAGTATTTAATTTGCCTCGGTTTTCATCCGGTTCCATAATATTTTGCATTAGAAGATGCAATTCAACATTTGATCAGTAGGGTAATCAGTAATGTTATCTCTACGGGCGCAACTCTTGCGCAATGTCTTAAAAACATGTAACCGGATGAAAACCGAGGCAAATTAAATACTTTCTTCAACTCGTTGGAAGCTGTTATGTTCCGCTAGAACTTAAAACATCTGAGAGAGTGGCGCAAATGCTTTGCTTTTTGGATACGATGTGCAGAAAGGGGTAAGAAACATGTAAAGTGGAAAATGTGCGACAATGTCGACCGCAAACGGCAGGAACCGACGAGGGACCTCATCTCGGAGCTACTTAGCGGAGGGAGAGGTTCCGTAGGGGCTACTCCTACATGTGCTTCTTTCTGTTTGTTTGACCCATGCACTTATCCCTACATCACTGATTTATACTGATTTTGTTAAATTTACTCCACCTACTTTTGTACACGTTTTTAATAAAATATCTTCCTTTGGTGACAACCTTGTGTGTTTTTGAACCCAGTTACTGAGACAGTGCTCAGACTGATGAGAGCGGACAAGCTGTCACAGTATGAGAGTCCACCTTAGTGTGTTAATAAGCAGCACTTTGAGAATTATTGTACAACTTTAGACTTAAGTTAGTTCCTTGCATTGTGCACTCCAGTTACATTTAATTGTTGGAGATATGATCTACTCCTGCAACATATTTCAACATGTTCACAATTAAACTGTCAGGTTACTTAGTCATGCTTCTCTCTTTTTTTAATATCTTTTGGTCATCAATTTCCTCCCATGGATTCACAAAAAAGCAAGTATTGTCAAGCCTGTAATACTGTATGATATGCAAAACAGACTGTAGGGGTCTGGTCCCATGCTGAGGCCCTTTAGTTTATATTATTTCTTTGATAGACTGACTGATCAGCTGATTGATGTGCTTTCACTACTATATAATTTTTTACACATACAATGAACAAATCGTGGCTGTCGGGTGGAAACCTCATATGTCCAAAACTATTACTTAGGATTCGAATGACAAAATAACAAAAATAGCAGATGAAAATGCTTGCAATGCGATGCGTTTTGAGATTGTAGATCTGCTATTTTCACTTCATTTGTGTGACACCGTAGTATAACAAAGGCATTCATTTATAAAAAAAAACATTAAAAGGTTAAAGGTAGGGTAAGTGATATTCCTTTGTTAAAAGAAGTGTTAAATAACTATATGTTCTGACAAAATTGGAACTGGAACTATCAAGTTGAGGCTGATAAATGAAATGAAAGTTATGAGAAGCAAATTGCCACAGGCCAGATTAAAACCCTGTAAAGGTTTCTGGTTCGATCCCAGCTCCTCCTGGCATCACATTTAAGTCCTTGAGCAAGACACTGAACCACTAACTATTCCCTGGACGTTGATCAATACAGTAGCTTAATGGCAAACAGGCAATACAGCTTAGTATAGGCTATGTATAATGGTTCTGTATAGCACCTGACAAAGGTGCTGTATAGCACATTTAAGATAGGTGCTACTGTATCCTAGTACCAAAAGTGGTTCCCATCATGATTATCAGCAAAATAACCTCTTTTAGTGCTGTCTTTTAGTTTCATTTTTGTTTAGTGTGAGATATTATCTACAGTACATGGACAACAAATTTCAACATGAAGTTGATGATGAAACTGACAGGAGGTTACTTAGTCATACTTCTCTTTTTTTTAATCTTTTTGTCATCAGTTCCCTCCCAATGTAGAAGTGAAACCTACATTGGGAGGCATATCCTCCCGGCCAGATCTAGACATGTCATCTTCAGCTCGTTGTCATCATGAGAAATGTCTACATTTACTGTTTGCTTTCTGGTGAGTGACCTCTTGTGTAGAGCACCTAGAAACCCTCTGCAAAAATACTCTCCTCACATCATGTTGTGAATGAATAAGTTGTGTGTCATACTGATGAGCTGTTTTCTTGGTTATCTCTTGTACTGTGAAGTGTCTTTCACCTGCTCCTGGGAGGATGCCTGGAGTCTGCACAACAAAGAGAGTTATACAAAGTACCTCTGTAAAGGTCCATGCAGCACAGATGAAGACATCACTGCCAAGGCAGAAGCTGGAGAAACTAAAAGATATGATAGAATAATTTTAAGAAATACAGGAAACTACTTAGTTGTATCTATCACTAAACTCAAGAAGTCAGATTCTGGAACGTATCAATGTGGACTGGATAAAAAACATGTGAAGGATGTATTCATACAAGTGCACCTTAATGTTAAAGATGGTAAGTCTGTAGCTACTGTTCTTAAATGATAAACATCATATTTACATTAATTTAAAATATGTTCTGTATTTTATTATACATAACTTGAAACGGGGGAGAGGTGGGGGGGGAGAGAGAGAGAGAGAGAGAGAGAGAGAGAGAGAGAGAGAGAGAGAGAGAGAGAGAGAGAGAGAGAGAGAGAGAGAGACAGACAGACAGACAGACAGACAGACAGACAGACAGACAGACAGACAGACAGACAGACAGACAGACAGACAGAAAGACAGAGACTTTGAGAGAGAATGGATCAAAATAATAGTAGAAATGCTTAGACATAAATACATAACAGACAGACAGACAGACAGACAGACAGACAGACAGACAGAACCCAGCAGGTGTGAAAGATGAGAGACATAAGAACAAGAGTCACATTTTTGTCATTAGTCTGTGGAGAAAAAGGCATGGGTTTCCGAGGCTAGTGGAGAATAGTAGTCACAAGAACAAGTGCTCATTGTACACACAGTACACACTGTGTTTGTTTAAGATGTTTGTTTGCTCTGTCCATGGTTTCCTACTCTTAAAAGCACATCTATTGGTAGTGGCAGTATCTCAGGAGGCAGGTTTATGGTTTGATCCCAGCTCCTCCTAGCATCAGAGCCTCAGAGCCTCCAACCAACCAACTATGGATCAGAATCAAGTCTATGGTGTCATAACACAATCCACAGTACCACCCATCACCCATGAAGAGTATGACCTTATAATCACCTCATTATCTCACTCTCTCAGCTCCTACATGTGCTCCTTTCTGTTCGTTTGATCCATGCTCTTCCCTACATTATTGATTTATACTGATTTTGTAAAATCTTCTTTGCTTACAAACCCATACATACATAGTTTTAATAAAAGGTTTTCTTTTGATGACAACCTTTTGTGTGTTTTTTGCTATTATCACAGCCTTGAACCACAGAAGTCGCAGAGACAGTGCTCAAACCGATGACAGTGCTCAAACCGATGACAGCGGCCAAGTTGTCACAGGAATAAAATCTCAAAGACGTTATGAGATTCCACCTTAGTGTGTTTTACAATTATTAACACAAGCAGCACTTTGAGAATCATTGCACATCTTTAGGCTTACATTTAATTCCGTGTTTTTGTATCTACTTTAGATTATTATTTTGGCACTTTTTTGTCCATTCACATATTGGTTCTTCAGCGGCTCCTTGCGGAGGTTGTAGTGCTATATAGCACCTGCTGCACAAAGAACCTGTTCAGAGGGGCGCCGCTGGCCTGGCGGTTAAGTCGCATACCCAGTGGTGGCAAGTAACTAAGTACAATTATTTAAGTACTGTACTTAAGTACAATTTTGAGGGATTTGTACTTTACTTGAGTATTTCCCATTTCCAATACTTTTACTTCTACTCCACTACATCTCAGAGGCAAATATTGTACTTTTACTCCACTACAATTATTTGAAAACTTTAGTTACTACAGTAGTTACTTTGCAGATATAAAGTACTTCTACATTGCAGTATTGATACTTTTACTTAAGTGAAACATTTGAATACTTTTTCCACCACATATACTGTAGGCTCTAATGCAGCCTGTCAGTGAGTTGGGGGTTCCATTCCTGAGCCCGGAGACCTTTTCTGCGTGTCACTCCCTGTCTCTCTCTACTGTGTACTATCAATAAAGGCAGAAAAAGACCCAAAAATATCTCACAGCATCTGAACATGTTCAGGTGCTGTATGGTTCGTTAGAGATTCTCTACTGGTTCTTCAGCTTAGTATAGGCGGTCTACGTCTGTATAGCACCCGACAAAGGGTGCTATACATTATCTACACAAACACATTTCAACATGAAGTTGATGATGAAACTGACAGGAGGTTACTTAAGTCATACTTCTCTCTTTTTTATCTTTTGTCATCAGCTTCCTCCCATGGAGTGACAAAAAATCAAGTATTGTAGAAAAGCGTGTGCAGTACAATACTGTATGAAAAACAGACTGTAGGCTATAGGGGTCTGGTCCCATGCTGAGGCCCTTTAGTTTATATGTATTTGATAGACTGACTGATCAGCTGATTGATGTACTTTCACTACTTTATTTTTTGTATACATATTTGTACACTGTTTTCGATGAATCTGTCGTGGTTAAAATGGAGTTTGAAGCTACAATGGGTTTGTATAGGAAGGGGACGTGTCTGATAATATCTAAATACCAAATCAAGCAACTTAAAAACTGTCCGGGGTGATCACAAAAGCCTGAGTAGATGTTAAAATGACCCCAAACATGTTTGAAAGTGAAATATCCCTTTAATTACGTTATTTGCTTGTATATGTGTTAAATTGCCCTGTGTTTAAAATCTGATGTTTGTTTAGTTCATATACGGTAAGTGTAATTATAGTGGGGTAAATGCACAGGACAAATTTCACATACAGTAGGTGCAAATGTGCAAGTAATATATGGACAATTTCAGGATATAAAATCAAACAATAATACTTATATTGCTGGGATTTGCAATTATTTGTTACAGTCGGACCTTTGTCTATTATTAAAGTTTGTTTTGAGCTGACTCTTTTATTTGTGGAAAAAACTGAGGGTGTTTATAGGGGTGATGGGTTGGGTTTGGTTGACTCTGGTAACATACAGAGTCCCTCCCAGCGTAGAAGTGAAACCTACATTGGGAGGTATGAGGCAGTCACATATCCTCCCGGCCAAAACTGGACAAGTAATCTTCAGCTCGTTATCATCATGAGAAATGTTTACATATACTGTTTGCTTTCTGGTGAGTGACCTCTGCTTGTTTTCATGTGTCTCTCTGCCTGTGTGGTTGTCTGTATGATGCTCTCAATGTCTCTGTCTCATCCTTTGTCTGTCCACTGTTGTGTAGAGCATCTAGAAACCCTGCATAAATACACTCCTCCTCACATCATGTTGTCAATTAATAAGTTGTGTGTCATACTGATGAGCTGTTTCCTTGCTTAACTCTTGTACTGTAGTGTGGAGTATTGTGGAGACAGCACCTCTCAGCATAACAGGCCATGTTGGGGGTGTTGTGTCTTTCAACTGCTCAGACTGGGGTGTCGGGACCCTTGCTTGGGAAAATACAAAGTACTTCTGTAAGAATCCATGTAACAAGGAAGACATCTTGGCCAAGGCAAAGTCTGGAGAAACTACAACAAGAGATAGAGTAAGTTTGAGAAACTCAGGAAAAAACTTATTTGTATCCATCGCTGAACTCAAGATGTCAGACTCCGGAACATACATGTGTGGAATGGAGTTCCAGTTGTTGTTTCTGAGAGATGAACTTGTTGAAGTCTACCTTAATGTAGGTAAGTGTGTGTCTTATGTTTACACTGACTTTAACTTAAAATATTGCCTGTGTTCTCTATTTTATTCTCCATGTGTCAAAATATTAATAGAAATGCTTAAACATAAAGCCGTGACTTTATCAAATATATTCCTCTTTCGTTCTCAAAAATGCTTCCAGCTCCCATTACAACAGCTAAGACGATCACTCCCGTTACAACACTTCAGATGACCACTACCGGATCTATGCTTCAACATCCTGATGTTACAACGATCACCACCGTATCCACAACAACCATGCTTCATGAATCCTCTTCCTCCACATCTTCAGGTATGTAGTCTGTTTACTCAAATCCTTTGTGTGCAGTGTATATTAACAATACAACAGATAGTCAGTTTATTATTGTCTTTTACTGTTTGGTCCATTTTATGATGAATCACTTCATTGCCTTGCATTCGGAGAGCTGCTATAAATCAAATGTAGTATTATTATTAATATTATTATTATTATTATTATTATTATACAATTGTATACCAGTACTTATTAGGTCTACTGGATTTACTGGATTGAAAAACAAGACCCAAGAATGGTGCTGAGATATTTGCGTGATCAAGTATATAACAGTAGCTACAGTGCTCCTCAGTCTATCGTGCAGAATATAATCAAATACATAAAATGTATGAGGATATCATGTTAGTCCTTCGTTGGTGAAGATGACCAAGACCATTCACAATGTCTTGTGGGTGTGAAGACGGCCTACTAATGTTGGTGCTCCCCAGGGTTGTGTAAGCTCAGCTGTACTTTTCACCCTTTATACTGACAGCTGTCGTACTGAGGAATGTCTGTCTGAATGTCGCACTGACAAACTGATGATACAGTTTTGATTTCTCTTTTGGATAGTTCCAGTGATCCTGGACTGCACCAACACAGAGTAAATAAGGTGGTGGAGTGGAGTGATAACAACGCTCTTATCATTAACACAAAAAAGACAGAGGAGATTGTTTTTGGTGCCCCACTAGAGATACACAGATCCCCCATTACTATTCATAGTGAACAGATCAACCAGGTATGTTCGTATACATACCTAGGAGTAGTAATTGACCACCTTCTGTCATGGAAAGACCAGATTGAATCAGTGGGTAAGAAGACAAAGCAAAGAGTCTATTTCCTTCGCCGTCTGAGATCTTTTGGTGCTAGTAGACAGATCCTTCTTTTGTTTTTCACTTCTGTTATTATGAGTGTTCTTCAGTACTGTAGTACCACCTGGTATGGATGTCTGTCTGTAGCCTTAAAGTCACAACTGCTGCAGCAACTGAACATTTGTTCAAAGATTGTTGGCCAACCACTTCAGAGGCTCTATACATCTACGTATAATGACAGTATGATAAGGTTGGCAAGGAATATCACTTCAAACACAAGCCATGCTTTGTATGGAGAATATAGGTTGCTGCCTTCAGGAAGGAGATACAGTGTTCCTACATACAATAAGGTCAAACTGAAGAGGTCCTTTGTCCATCAGACGACATTGAGGCTTAATCAGGAGTTGTAGGCTTGGGGTAGGCTGAGGGGTGGACATTGCTCTTGTCTTTGTATGTCTTTATGTATGTATTTTGTTTTGTTTTCTTGTGTCATGTCAAATGTGTGTACTGTTTATTGTTGCATGTATACATGGCTGCTGGGTCGCAAGACAATTTTCAATTTTTGACAATAAAGTATTATCTTATCGTATCGTATCCTCACGCTGAGCGTTTGCAGTGAGGGGAAGTCAAGGTTGGGGGCTGGCTAGGTGAGGGGGAGGAACTGGCTCTGATCTTGTAGAAGCTGTTACTTATGTTTGGCTTCTATGTAAGGGTTGACAGGTCAATGTACTTGTGGGTTTAAAATAGTGCATGTAAAAACAGAAGAGAACAGCTTACGGTAAAAAGTGTAGCAGTGAGTTAGCAGTATTTATGCAGCTTATTATCTCCCCGGTAACACTTGCTATGCATACCATGTCTATAATGCCTTATAAACATACTTATAATACATCACAATCTGCTTATAACACTGTATATTTTTTTTTAAATGGATATACTGTAAGTATTTAAAATAAAGTAAAGTATAAGTAAGTGTTAATCATGGTTTCATAAATAAAACAGTGCCTACCTGAGTGATATGCAGTGTTTTTCACGACAAGATAGATGTCAGAATATATGATGTTGATTGATTGAGACAAATGCTGTCTGAAAAGGTTGTACAGTAACTCAATTATGCACACTTCTAGGTTTGCTTGTTGGTTTAGCTGTTGCACTAGCAGTGACAGTGGTTGTTGCAGTGCTGATCTGCTACATAAAGAGGATCAGAAAACCACAAGGTGAGTGTGTGAGAAACACTCACACGCACTACACACAAATAACTAAGTAGCACAATGAACAACAACAAAACCCACGCATACGTGTGCAGACATACACACGTGCACACGCAGAGTAGTCCTTAAGCTACTGTACAGGGATTCCATTTGGAATCACACAGAAACAAATTACACTTATATTATCAGTTCAATTAAGATGTTTTGGAAATATTTTCCAGTGTCCACCGTCCATGCCAGGAACCCCACTGCAGGTGATGGAGAGGTGAGAATTATGACATGTGTGCTATTGTGTTTTCACAGAACATTGTTTTTTATGTTGTTTTGTCTGACATTTGTTTGTGTTTGAGGCTGCTCTGTATTGGTCACAACTCTCTCAACAATGGTTAATCTCATTCTCAAGATAACTTCATGATTAAACTAGAAAGTACTGTTCCTGAAGAAACAGTGTGGGATCGCTAAGAATGTTGATAGTATCACACTAGAAAGTACTGTTCCTGATTTTGTCTTACCTATTTATATTATTTATATTGTGATGTCACGTGAAGCTTGACCAATCCAAAAACGGGCGGAATAATAATAATAATAACTAGAAAATGTGCTCCTCGGAGCACAAGTCTCCGCCAGCAGACTATAGCAATTATATTATCATAGCAATAACTAATGAGATACAGTAGAGTGAAAGATATATATATATATTGAATGTCCATATTTGCTTGCCAGGTTTCCAGGATTCTTTTATTGTAATAATTTATCCACCGTTCTGCTGGTTGACGTTTTAGTATGATCTTCTTGCCAGACTTCATGACTGATAGTGCCCATTGGTAATCCTGTTCATTGACACATGCATCTTGCAGCAAATATTTCAATGAGATATCATCAGGATTGTCCTTGTTAGACATGGAGCTAACCACTTTGTTCAGAAACGTGTGGCTTGCTTCAAGGAGTTTTTCTGTAGTGTTTTGGTCTTCTTCGTCAGGTTCTGTGGCTATTAAGGTTTCAGTACTTGGAAGGTGTGGAAAGTTGAATCTGCAGGAGCCTTTTTTTCTGCATGTTGTAGAATGTTTGTGTTTTTGTACTGATAGGACTAATTCTTTGAGTACACCATCGTCTTCTGGGATTGCACATGTTATATGTCTGTCAATAAAGGCAACAACAACTCGTGTTATGTGCTTGTTGATGTTGTCTTTCATTATTTAAATACTCTGACCAGTTCCTTTTTTTCCTTTCGATGTTCTCTTCAGACTTTTCTACTTTTTCTTCCAGAGATTGTAGCAATCTTTGCTGTGTCATATTGTAAGCATTCATGGCTAGTCTTCGTCTTTTGTCATTTAGCGATTTTTTGTCTCTGATTAATTTCATTCTTTCTTTATGATTCTTAGCTCTGTTTAATTGAAGCAATGCTCTGTTTACATTGAAGCAATCTATCATATGGGAGTCGTCATAATTGACTGGTTTGTTTAAATACTTGTCTGTCTTCTTCATCTTCATTGTCTTGAACAGTTTCAGCAGTTGATTGGTGTGTTTGATCAGCTTTGGCCTTCTGCGCCTTTGTTTGACCAATGTTAGGTGTTCTCAGAGGGACACACACGCACGGACGGGTGATTTGGACTAGAAGATACTGTTCCAATCAAGACTGATTGATCCTGTCTTACCTCGCTTCAAAAACGTAAACGTTTTTTTGAAGTGACACACCTATTTATAGAATTGTATTTCGTCATGCATTCCTCTAGCCAATCAAAGGCATTGGTGTCAACATATTAATACGTATTAAGATTTCGGTCTTGTTGTGGGATCAATTCAACTCTAGTCCTCTTCTGTGTTACTGTTGTAGATGAGTATGCTTTCTTAGCTTTGGCCTTCTGCGCCTTTGCTTGACCAATGTCAGGTGTTCTCAAAGGGACACACACACGCACGGATGGGTGATTTGGACTAGAAGATACTGTTCCAATCAAGACTGATTGATCCTGTCTTACCTCGCTTCAAAAACGTAAACGGCTTTTTGAAGTGACACACCTTTTTATTATAGGATTGTATTTCGTCATGCGTCCCTCTAGCCAATCAGAGACATTGATGTCAACATATTGACACGTATTAAGAGTTCGGCTTTGTTGTGCGATCATTTCAACTCTAGTCCTCTTCTACGTTACAATTGTAGATGAGTATGCTTTCTTAGCTTTGGCCTTCTGCGCCTTTGCTTGACCAATGTTAGGTGTTCTCAGAGGGAAACACACACGCACAGACGGGTGACTTGGACTTACTGAAGGTACTGTTCCAATCAAGTCTGATTGATCCTGTTTTACCTCACTTCAAAAAGTACAGGCTTTTTGAAGTGACACACCTATTTATAGAATTTTATTTCGTCACGCGTCCCTCTAGCCAATCAGAGGCATTGGTGTCAACAAATTGACACGTGTCACGTGGAGCTTGCCCAATGTTAGCTTGGCTAACAATGTTTGCTCACACAAAGCGAAAACATATTCTCCACCTTCGGCGGAGACAACTAGTGAAGATAACATTAGTGTGATCGCTAAAGCGATCCTAGCCTGGTAAACCCCCTCCCTCCGGAAATCTCATTTGCATTTGATTTCAGAGAGGTCTGGGATTGCGCAGGGAGTAGAGATGGCCGAACACTGCGTGTCCGAACCAATCAGCGGCTGCTAGGGGCGGGATCATCCAATCACCTGCCTAGTAGCTTGAAAAAAAGAAAAACTGTCTGTCATCGATTCTGCGACCGGAGTCTCAGATGGGAAGTAGGCTGTGAAACAAATGTGTGTCGCAAGCTTCTTCCATTTGACGGTGTCAGGTTAAAGCGATCCCACAATGAAGGTTAAATCAAACTCTTGACTGATCCTAAATCAGTCTGTTGGTGGTGCAACTACTAGTAAAACCCATTCAGGACAACTTGCACACATTGTATACACCTACACATTGTGTTCATTTGTTTAACCTGTTTGTTTGCTCTGTCCATAGTTTCCTACTCCTAAAAGCACATCTATTAGTAGTGGCAGTAGCTCAGGAGGCAGGTTTATGGTTTGATCCCAGATCCTCCTAGCATCACATCCTAAGAGTCCATTAGCAAGACACTGAACCACTAACTGTTCCCTGGATGCTGGTCAGTAGCTTCCCAATGCAGAAAGTTAGGATGCGTTAAATGCAGAAGACAAATTCCGGGTATGTGCAAATGTACATGACCAATTAAACTTTCCTCTTCCCTTTATTTGTCAGACCACAGATCCGGACTCCATCTATCAGAACATCCAATCAGGCGCTACTTGTCAGATCACAGGTCAAGATTCCATCTATCAGAGCCTCCAACCAGCCACTATGGAGCACAATCAAGTCTATGATGTCATAACACCATCTATTGTACCACATCACCCATGAAGAGTATGACCATACAATGAACACATTCATTCATACTTATACGTACTCTCCCTTACTGTAGCTCTCCCATTGTGCTCCTGGCTTCTGTTTGTAAGATTTATCATTCAATTGGTTCTCAATCCAATCATGCACTCCCCTACGTCACTGATTCGTAATACGTTTTGTTACATTTACTTATTTGTGTTAATGGTTTTAATAAAGTCTTGATAACAAACTTTTGTGTGTTCTGCATCCTATTTTTGTCTGAAACGTGAATCGGTTGGTTGGTTGGTTTGATGTTTGGTTTAAATTGATTTGGGGTAACTGACCGTTTAGTACTTTAGATTTACATCTGTAGGTTTGTCATGACTGTCACTGAATTTGTATTGTACACATTTATCTCTTTCATAACACTATGCTATCAAATCACAATAATTTATTATTATCTTCTCCAGCACTGGTAACCAGAAACCTTCAACTTTTCTGTATTCTCTCATGAAGTTCACTAATCTTCCTGTGAGGACATCGACCCAACTGTAAATGAACCAGTCAACAACACTGCTAATACCAAAGTTACAAAGTTTCATTTTGCAGCACAAACTCAGACTAGCACTTTGATGTCATCTAAAGTTTATCATCAGACTCTATAGTAACATGAAGGAGCTTTTGAGCCAGGGGACAGAGACAAGTGAAGTCAATTGCCCTCTATAGCAGGTCTACAAATCCACATTTTAAAAGGACTATGAAACCACCAGGCCTGAAAAAATAACCCAGCCAAACACCATATAAATGTACAGTATACCCACTACCACATGCTTCTAGAGGTGTGAAGATCAGAAGATACCTTCACGTCTTGGAGACCGTTTTCACCTTAATATAGGGACTGAAACAAAACTTGTGATGCAACACAGCAGAGATGAATGTCAAAACATCCTGTTGTTTACAAAACTTTGTGAAATAGTTTTCACTTGTAAAGATAATTAAAAAAACATTTACATGTAGGCCTCCTACTATTAACTAAAATCTGCTTCAAGGCTGAATCAGTGTCTTGTTGAATTTATAGTTTGTCTTTTATGAACATCGCAAACATTTGATTCTAACTAACCACCATGAGAAAACTATATTGTATAATGATTAATACCCCAGTTTATAATGTACTGTAGGGTTATTATGCATAGGAAAAGTTTGGTGTTTTTTGTTTCCGGATGCAATACACAGCAGAAACGGCAGAAATGGGCAAACCTAAACACCTAAAATGTTTAACAAAATGTAAGTTATGCATCTTTTGATCTACAAAATCTTGACAAAATTGATAAGTACTTAACTGATGGATGATGGCGGTGTGAAATTTCTCATGAAGCACCTAATTAAATTCTCACCCACAAACAAAGCCCGTCTGCACACTACACCCTAAGAAAGAATGCAAAGTAATGGTACAAAAGAGATTGTATTATTATCATTGATAATACAGGAGACAGATGTAGGCTACTATAGTTCAGTATTATTTATCCAATCGTATCGTCTTCAATGGCCGTAGGTAAAACCCCAATCATGAATTATAAAAAGAATGACACAAATTCAAGTTTCATTCACTTTTTACTGATATCAATTAAATCAAATGGACAATGAACACGCATGAGCAAGCAACAACTGGCTAACGGCTAGTTCTCTTTAAAACCACAATTTGTCTAATCCTCATGACATAAACGTGTTTTGTTTTTGTATACTGTATTTATATATATTGCCCTCTGTATGTACATAGGTACACGTATATAGAGTACACACACACGCACACACATATCATTGTTTAAACACACATACAAACAAGGTCACATTAATTGTAATGTCTGGACTTTTGTTCACTTCCTGACCGATAACAGTAGTGGGAGTTTTTTTTAGTGGGAAATGCATAGATTGAAAGTTTTAACACTATATAAACGCCACAAGTCGGCATTACATGGTTCAAAGTACACTCACTAAACTTGGGTTATCTTTGTTTCATAATTTGGTCCGTAAAAAGAACAGCAATGGAAAATAAAAATAAACGTGTCTATTTTTGATTTGTTGAACAAAAATAGATGAGGCGGTGAAGGGTTGGGAGAAGATGAGGCAGGGCACAACCAGTTACATCATCGACGGATGCTCATTGGTCAGTATAGAGCAATGGTTCTCAAAGTAAGGTCCAGGGACCCTCAGGGGTCCATGAGGGTGTTCCAAATGGACACTTTACAGGTCTGTAACTCTGAGTGTACAAATGTGTACACTCAAGAGATATGGAGGTCCTTGAAATGAAGAGTTTGAGAACCACTGGTATAGAGGGGGTTGAAAGGTGACAGGTGAGAGCACAGTATCTTGGTAGCGATAGCGCTCAACTGCTCAGCGAGGCGTCTTTGCAGTGTCGTTCCAGGGAATCGCCGATCATCAAAACCATCATCAAGCCTTCCCTTTTAGTGTCCCAACTCTCCACTCTTAACCTCTGATATGTTAACGCACAAAATCTCACACCCAAACATCTCTAACACTAGCGACGACAAAATGGCGGCGACAAAATGTTAAACGGGAGGGAAATGTACTATGCTCAATAGTGTGTAGAACTGTCGTCCCGGGTTTCCCCGAAGGTGCCATCACCAGTTTCCGGTTCCGTTTCCCATAGCTTTGTTTGATTGGCGCAGCAGCATCTTCTCATATAATACCACTTTAAACGTGGCGTCCCTATTTTAGGTCATGCCATGTCCGCGAAAACAATAGATCTACAAGCTCACAATGCAATGCTGCGCAATGCGTTGTGAGCTTGTAGATCGGCTATTTTCACTATTCGTCGTACGACAAAGTATATAGGACTTAAGGTGGGTATGCCACCTTCTGGAAACCCGGGACTACAGTTATGCGCAGAGCCTATGGGAGCTGCAGGGTTCTTATTGGTCTGTGGAAGACCTGCAAACAAAAACACAAAACATTCAGAGGACCAACAGCTGGAGAGTTGGGGCTTCGAGGCTATTCTCTACTACAGTACAAGGAAAAAGGAGACACAATGGAGCTCATAACATTACACTAGGACACAGAAGAGGGAGGTACATGGTTATGGGATATAGACAGATGTCGCGTCGAGGCCCCCTTGTGTCTGCAGGTTTCAGACAGCAGGAGACAGGTAGACAGGTAGATGGGAGGGTGGGGGGGGGGGGTCTGTTGGTATGTAGGAATATGTAGGATATGGAATGACGGCCCTGCCTAGCGGACCAGCGGAGACTGCTTCAGTGAGATGAGCACAGAGCGCATGCGCGACACGTCTTTGGCCTGCTTGCTGGACTTGGGGTTGAAGTCGCAGAGCCGCGCCACGCGCTCCCACTCCGTCCCCGGGTTGGTCTCGTCCAGGTCTGAAACCATGGCGTCCTCGGCCGCCCTAAACATGAGGAGGAGGAGAGGAAGGGAGAGGAGAAAGAGTATTAGCGGGGGGAGGGGTAGATGGGTAAGACACAGATAGCGACACGTAGACGGCTGAGGAGGTCATCTGCCGGTCAACAACAACCATCCAGCTGATCATATTTCACACACGGTGGCCATTTTGCCCTTACGTCATACTCAAGGGGATGTCAAAATCCCAGCCGAGATAATAACAGTAATAAAATAAGTGTGTTTTGGCAAGAATACGCTCGAATGAGCTTAAAACTATTTCAACACCATAAGGTCAGGGGATCTACAACTGGAGCAAGATCCTAGATTGTGCACTTTGATATTTTAACCCATTAAGACCTGAGAAGATTCTAGAAATGTCTTCTAAATCCTAAAAAAAAATTGGAAAAAAAACCCTCATTTTTTTTCCCTCGATTTTTCTAAAATAGCAGATCTACAAGTTCATAGCGCGGCACTCGGTGCCGTGCTATGAGCTTGTATATCTGCTATTTTTGAATAGCCTAAAGAAATCTGAAAGTGACACAGATGCGTTCCAGGTATTAATGGGTTAAATCAATTTAGCTTTTACTGTTGAACTTAATATTGATCAGCCAGCCACTGTTGAGCAGGAAAACGGTGTTGTTGCTTCAGCGGAGTCTTCCTCAGGGCAACAACAGTCTGACCACACAGAGAGTAACATCCATCTATCTGTAGCCATCCACTAACTATATGAGACTCATCCCCTGTGGCATGCCCCCTCGCTCGGCCCTCTGCACACCACAGCAGACAGTCACCTGCTGGACTGTCTCTGATGACCAACAATCAGGGGGATGGAGTCATATGACATTCCTATCAAATCAAATCAAATAATAATAAATCAAACTTGAAAACAAATAGGATTGTTAAGCATTTTGGTTGGTTAAAAAATGCAGCTCTGTGCAGAACTGGGGGAGGGTCGTTTGACCTTTAACTTGCCCTTTGGTCCCATAGCTTCCATGTGGTCTCCTGGAACGCTAGTCCTCGTTTGAAAAGGACCAACTGAGGCAAGTTCTGTTGTCGTTTTTTTTTTTTTTAACCAAGCCCAAAACTACTAAAGCCTACGGGCTTTGCCATGCATTTTGCTGCAGCTGAAGAAGCAGGCCATTTTGAAATGCAGCAAAGACTGGGGAAACATTTCAAACGTTATCGCTTTGATTTGGGACTAACCAATGTACTCTTAACCAAACTACCAAACCAAAAAGGGACCTTTTAATACAGAGGGCTTACCACACACACACACACATCCCAGAAATGAAAATACAATAAAACAAGGAAAACTGAAAACAAAAACAGAAGTTTCTTTTAAATGGTACGGTACCACAAACAAAGACAAAAACATTTTGAGATGCGAGCCACAGATTATGGCGTAACATACCTGATCCCTCACCCCGCCCATAAGAGAAAACAATTCCACTGCCATGGATCTTTTCAAGTAGCTTAGCGTTAAGATAATAAATAATACACATCCACCAACCCGTCCACCCCTCATCCCAAACCCATCTACTGATAATACACAATACACACAGCAAGATGGGGATGAGAAGCCAATGAACATTCACGATCACATCCAACTACAAATACACACAGGACTAGCACTAGCAGGACCACCACATCACAGGGGGAGATTACAACCAGCTCATACTTAGGCAGTGGATCTAGCTACATGCTACTTAACTAAACAACTAACACGAACTATCTGGGATAACTAGTTCTTAATCTAATACAGGCAACAACTGTTATCCGTCACCTAACAAAGAATAGAGATTTTTTTTATTTTGGACGTTCTGGGGTTTTATATTTTTACTTAACTGGTCTAGGCGGTAGCAAGGATGGTTAATGTGTGTGCTTTAAGGTGCATAGGAAAAGAAAACAGGGAGAATCAGTTTCACAAGTCAGAATATAGAAGAGATAGAACGGGGAGGGGGAGAAATGAAATACAACAAAAATGAGCTCAATGCAGATGACAAAAGCCAGCATGCAAAAGCGACATCTCATTCAAAGTCTTTCTATAGCTGCGTTTCACGTCCCCAAAGTGCTCAATAGTCCTGCACACTGGTAAATGGGTGCTTAGCGCGGGCAGCCTTTTGTGTGATGCCATTGGTCGGGTAAGAGGACTCAGAGCACACTCCTACACGCACTGCCCTGAGCCATTCTTTTGTCACAACGAGGACCAAAGTGACAGATTCAGACCAACACTTATGCAGTGGGATTCTGTTCTGCATTGGATATATTGAGTGAGACCTTGAGCCACTGGACCAAACCGCTAAAACAAAAGGTCAAATTAAGCAGTGAGGTGTGCACACAAAGAACACTCTACCAGACTAAAGGCTCTTGCACAGAGAGTCCAATCAATGCCAATTGTATTGGTCTATCGGCTTTCAACACAGCCCAAAACAATGCAGGAATCGAACTTGGTTGTCAGTTTTTTTTGTTGCAAAATAAATTGTCCTCTGTGCGCAAAGGCCTTAACATAAAAACTAAGAATTAATATATTAACATGGTTGACTAGTACATCTGGTGCTCTGCACAGTCAAATACAATGCAAATGAAAAGACACCATTTTATTCTTAACCACATTCAACCTGGTGTCCCTATTTTGAGTCATTATAGGCAAAAAGTAATCTATTCATGGTATGTATGTAGGGCTTAAGTGGTTAACACATGACTTCTATTCTTAAAGACTCAGGTCTCTTCTTTGGAAAATAAAATATATGAAACTAAAACTTTGGGTAACAAACAAAATGACTTTGTGTGAACACCACAATGCCGCCCGGCGCCTGCAAGAAATGTTTTATAGAACCCAATGGCAAAACTAAAGGCTGCATTGCTAAGGCTACGCTGGCTAGCTAGGCAACATTAGCATGTCATTCTTTTGGAATGCAGTAGCTAGAGAGCAGCTAACATTCTACTTAAAGCACAAACCACGGGTTGGAGCATTTGTGTATCCATGGAACGGTAAGCGATGCTCATAAAACCCTTTATTCTCCTGCATCATTATCAATTATTATTTGTATCATCATTGTCATGCTTCATATGACACTATACAGAGAAAAAAAGAAAATGGGACTGAAGAGAGGATATTATAATAATACACATGTCCATACCACTCCAAAGAGCTGGGTGAAAAACCCGTCGGTCAAACGTGTATGTATTTGGCCAATGAGACATATCTCTCGTAATTACTCTATGTGCAGTGTGTGATATTATATTCTAAGTTGGGCATTTTTTGTCTCATGACATCGTGATTTTGGGGGTTTTGCTTGATTTTTTGTTTGTTTGTTTGATGTCCTTAAATTGTGGAGCTATGCAGTTGTATAATCACTCTCATTCAATATAGATAGATATATGTTTAAATATAGGCTGTGTTCTGTAACTACGTTACCCAACATCAGTGAAGAAGCAGTGTGTGTGTGTGTGTGTGTGCGGGCGCACTCACACACACGGTGAAAATGCACTCAAGCACAGATTCCGAGGAAGGAAGTAGGTCTCGAGGAACACTGCCTACACTGCACATTGTATACTATTCAAATCAGGACTACCCAAGGGAGTTATATCTCTGTCAACTACACAAAAAGAACAGTCTAAGATGGTGCCCTACACAAATCTGTTCACCGCACATTAGTCCAAAAAGGGTCGAGGACAGCTTAATTTTTGCGTGCAACCAAGTAAAATAGGCTTGAGTGATAGTAACATCTGCTCCAGCTGGATACACAATTGCTTCCAAGAGACCTACAGGCAAAGTTCTATTAGCATAAAAGACTGAGTAGAATAACTCGTTAAGGGAATTCATTCAATTGTTGAGACTAAACCCCAAATAAACTACGGTTTCTGTGACAGTTCATACTAACATTCAGGCAAGTGGTTAAGTGTTAGAAAACACAAAAGGTCATTGAAGGTTGAGCGAAATGGGTTTGGCGTGACGTGAAAATTAAAACAAAGTGGGACAGTGGGAGCAAATCAACGTGGGCACGGCAATAACAGAATCAAAATTAATTCTAATGTCAGTGAGCAACAGGGGAGCTCAGGGACCATGGACACGTGGTGACGTGCATTCATTCGCTGTAGAAAACCATTAAAAATGTAAATAAATACAAAAATGTAAACATGCCTATACTGAATGCGCAGTCAAAAATAATAATAATAAACCTGACACCTTTTGAGATTTGTTAAGCATCCACGCAATCAACAACACCAAAAATAAAGGAACTAAAAGAATACAAATTCATTAATATGGTGGGGAAAGGACTTGTTGAGCACGGGTGGGGGGGTGGGGTCGGGTGGGGCACTGAGAAGATGAAGGGTCAAAGGTCGGATGAGGAAGTGTGGAACGTAGCAGAAATAAAGGAAACGAGGAAACCGGAAGGGAGGAGGATGTTAGTTGGAGCAACATACACATAACCAATGAGATCAGAGAAGGGCTGCTTGTAGAAGTCTTCGTCCAGCACCCTGGACAAACATCCAGAGCGTCCAGAGCAGCGAATGACAGAGCAGCGAGAAGGCAGGAGAGAAGAGAGACAGTGGTAAAAGAACAGGAGGAGGAAGACAACACAGGTCAACATGAGAATACAAAGCTGGGTTATCAGAGCATCCACCCTGCTGATACATAATGGAAGGTTTAAGCCTCATTTATACGGACAGAAATAATCTTTTCGGTATTCTGTAGTCCGTTTCTACTACTAATACTTGCTGTTCCTGAAGCTTATACAGTGCCTGCATATGTCCTGCGTTTCTTACTGCGGTGAATGAAATTAATTTCTCTCGCAAGATCATTAAAAAGGTGTATCTATCCATCTCACTCATCTTTCAAGTTAATAACACGCTAATGCGAAGCATCAACGTTTGTTTGAGTTCATATTCATAGGCTATACTTCCCTATAGTTGGCTGCTGCATAATGCATACTCTGTCGTCTGCTGAAAATATCTACCATCTCTCCATGCGTCGTGATGCGACGACTTCGGCATGCAACATCAGCGTACGATTCAGTATAAATCAGGCTTAAAGCCAACTACCCAGTCAGCCAGCTGTACTGCTAGGTCCGGGTAGGCTCTATTCATTCTTCAATATTCTGTTCTAATATTTTGAAAGGACAACGATGCCCCTCTCCTGCCTAAAAAAAACTGGTGGAAATACAAACAGGTGGCAACTAGGCTTAATTAATTAACACTTCATCGCAAGTCTGTGTAGGTCATACCGTTATTTTCAACTGAACAAAAAAGTGCCGACATGACTCATATTGGCTGTTCTTCCAGTTGAAAATACAGCATTCTTTGTCGGACAAAGCAGCCGTGCGACAAGGTATGAATTAGACTTTAGTTAATAGAAGAATGACGTGTGGCACTATGGTTTCATGAGGCGATACATAGATCATGATTTGTTAGCTTCAAGATGGGGATATCCTACAGTACCAGTGTAGGAAAACAAAGGCAGTCCATTGGTTATGTAATATGATAACAAGATCAAAGGAGTCCTCCAACACTCTGGATGCAGTCCCAGAGTTACGCTAGCCAGGCTAATAGCTCCCCGCAAAGCAGCTCTTTCCTTATATAGCTCTGTACTCCCTAGCCTATAGTCAATCTCTGGAGTGCATTCTTTTAAAATAGTGTAGTTTTGACTTCTGAATAAAACATTTGTTACACCAGACTTATTAGGTAACATTGTAGCCCTATATATATTTTTTTAAGTATGTGGCAAGTAACGTATTGTTAGTTATTCTAAAGTTTTGTCTCAGGTAATAAGGAGTCAGAATGAATAAAGGACTTTAAAATAATACATTTATCTTGTGCCAATTTAGAGCAAGGTCAGAGAAATGCCACAGAAGAAAGAGAAAATGAAGCGCTTCATACATATCCCAAGTAAAATCATCCGTTTTCTTTTTAAAGAAAGAAATTGCTGCAATGTTGTCAGTCCCGTCCCATTTGAGTATTTTCTTCCACACAATCTCCAACACACCAACATCCTGGATGTTACTGAGGATCTGGTACATTATTAATAAGTGGTTCAATGCCATCATGTGTCTGTCTGCCTGTCTCCATCCTGTATCTGTCGTCTCCTACAGTGAACCAAGGAGCAATCAATCCATTCAGTCGAGCATTCTGGCCTTTGCCGTTTTACCATGTTACTTTCAAGCGCTGGATCAAGTGTTAGGCAAGTTAGACGTTGACCGATTGTGGGGTTTTGAAGAATAAAAACACAATTTTGCACAGGAAAAAAAGCAATTATGAACCAACATATTTTTTTCAACAATAGGCTTACAAAATATTGAAATGTTGAATACCATTTGTCATTTACAGTAATGTAAGATCAGTGCATAGCCGCCCACCATGGACCACTCTCATTTATGATGATTAAATCCTCAAATATCATTTAGGCATTTCCCAGACAGACCATGTTGTTGTAATATTATGGTGTGAATGTAAATGTGCCATGTGGTGATGGTACTATACTGTACATCCCAACTGCCCATTCTAACGGTTCTGTCCTCCCAGTGACCTTGGTTGTCATGACAGCTAATGAGGAAGTGTTAAGCTCAAGGACAACTACTAACGCAGCAAATAGCTATCAAGATCAGAGGAAGTCAATTACAGTCCTTGGCTTGATGTATGCTTGCTTAGTTGCATGTGGGTTTGGCACGCCATAAATAGCCAATCTACAAGCTTGAGCTTTGTTGTTTTTGGAGCGGCGGCGAAGTGTATATCAGGTAATTATGATAAACTTGCAGCCACACTGGTTTGGACCTGATGCAAAGCAAGGGCAGTCAAAAGCTTCACAATAATCTCTCTCCCAAGTATGGAAGGAGCCGTGAAGGCGGCATATACGAGAGAGTCATTAACTAGAAGCTGAATTATGTGTGGTGAATGATAAAATTACTTTAGTACAATTTCTTAATGGAAACTTCACATCACTAAAACCAATGCATAAAAGACAGGAATCAATCGGTATTTGCTAAGTGCCCACAATTGCTTTTCCTAATCAAAAGCTGCATAGTCTGCAAAGAATTATTGGGAAAACGCTCCCTCAAACCATCAACAAAGCCATTATTTACAATCATTTATATTAAATTGCGTAATCAGCAGTCACATCCATTAATATTTATTAAAGATTGAATGAGCCAAGTTGACCTCTAGTACCTACCTACTGTGTATGATACAAATCTATTATGATATCAACTTGTTCGTATACAATTTGTTTCACCTTTACATGCCCTTCAGGAGCACCAGAGTTACTTTTTATACTGCAGCGGTGCTTGGGGTTGACTGTAGTTCTCAGTCTTTGTTTGTTCCTGAATGATGATTCTAGTGCAGATTAAAGTGCTAAAGTATAACCATCCTTAGAAACGGCATTATAATCAAAACAGACTCATAACATTATTAGGACTACAGTTGGCTGTGCTTCATCATAGGGGGATTCAGATAAATGATGCTTTCACATTTCCTCTTAGAACAGCAAACATTTCTGTTGGTACTGTTCCACTATGGAAATGCTGTTATTAATTCATTTCCATTCACCCTTGCAACCCACATATCCATCCACCTTGCTCATTTGTTTGACGTTCACCTTCATGATCACCTGAATTACAATGAATTTTATACTGCGGTGATGCTTGGGGGTAATTGTAGTTTTGGTTCCGCTGCCGCAGATTATAGTGCTATAGCCATCCTTAGAAACTGTGCATCCTTAGAAACTGTATTATAATAAATACAGACTCAAAGCATTAGGATAAAGTTTTTTGTGCTTCATAATTCAGATTATTCTTTCACGTTTTCTCATATCATTTTCTGGTGTTGTATTGAACGATCAAAGAGGAAATTCAAAGAGGAAATTCTGTTACTAATTCATTTCCATTCCTCCTTGCAATTCATATATCACCTTCTCATTAGGGTCATTTGTGAATAATTCAAATAAAAATAATATATTGATATTATTTGCCTCTGTACTCATTTACAGTTATTCTGTGCCAAATTCCACTACTATGTATCAATTATGATGCACTGATTATTACACAGCTATATTCTTTTATGTATATTACACATTATATTCTACAATGCATTGACTATATCATCGTGTTCCTCCTGCACTGTACAGTTTATATCAAGTACTGTACAGTGCATACTGTACATTAATGTATTCCTGTTCAGTGTGAAGGCAGTACCTGTTGTTGACTTTGGTCTTCTCGAGCTGCTCGTTCTGTCTGGTGTGCCACTCTTCAAGCTCCACCTTGGCCTTCTCCTTCCACTCTGCCTCCTGCTGACGGGAGTTGGCATCTGGGCACGGATGAGGGGAGGGGGGGGGGGGGGACAGGAGAGGGAAGGTTGATTAAGAAAGGAGAGGGGAGGTTGGTTAAAACAGGAGGAGAGGTTGGTTTAAGACAGGACATGGTGGCTGGTTGGCTAGCTAAGCTTACAGATGACCAACAAGGCTTATGGTATCCAGGATATTCTTTCCTATAGGTTGGAAAGTTCATGCCACAATTGTTCATGTTGTCAGTTTGTCTATAGAAGTCTAATGCGGAGTGCTTACCTAGTGCCTCCAGCCTATCTCTCTGCTCCTCTCTCCACTTGCGCAGGCTCTCTGGTTCAGCCTGCAGCCTGTCAGCAGTGGAGATCGCTGCGTAGGCATCTGATGGACCGTTGCTCGCCTAATTAACAAAATTAGAGACAATAACAGACCAGCATTTCAGTAAATTACCGTCAAGGTAGTTTTTTTCCTTCTTTAACAGCGCGAGAACAAATTGCCTCTTCAACACAAAGATGACTTCATCTCTCTCTCTAACTCAAATAAATAAAGTATATAGCTAACAGTCTCTTTTTCTGACTAATGAACTTTTAGAAAATAAATGAAAATTCTCATACATGTAAATGACACAATGGGTTGTGTATCTTCTGTTCTGCACAATGTTTCTAAATTGATTTGCTAAGGCTTGTCATTCTCCCCAAAATGACTTTCAATCAAGTAGAGATCAATGCCAACACCAACTGAACGCTATGTGGGGTTTTGTTTCTACTCAGACAGCCACTTTCCTGAAGCAAATTAATAGAACATTTTAAAAAAAAGCCCCAAATTAAAGTTTAACTCCTCTGGTCGCAGTTCCTTTAGATTTGCTACTTTAACTATTACTTCAACCATATCAAGCCTAGCCGGGTATAAACTAAGCTTCTGGAAAAGCCCTGACAGTGCAAAAGACAGCAGTGAAAGGATGACAACACAGGAAAGAGGATGTTTGACCAGCCAGAGATTCAAACATTCTAACAGTCGATTGTTACAGAGAGATGACTTGGCATCTGTTTTCCCTTCTACTCCTACTATCCCGTCAGCAATTTAGAACTTAAAAAGTATAGTACAACAACATTATTCAAAGTTTTACACCTTAATGTGAATGTTGCAAGCTTTAAGGAAAAGAAAGAAAAAAACAAGGAAATGTCTTACTGAAAACAATCTGAATTAGTTTAGAATAAGAGCCATTTCATTTGCAAGGAATGTCAGCACACATGTGAGGAATTTGTTGCAGTGAGGTTGGTGCATTGCAGTGAATGAATATTAAAAATATATATTAACACAGCAAGTTCTCAAACAGGTAGAATATTAAATAAATATACAGTAGAATACTATACAATTCAGAGGCAGCCACAATGTTCTACTAGCAACTTTATAGTCAATGCGGACAATGCATTTGTTTACCACTGCAATATGAGAACAGATTAACAGAATATGAAATATTATCCCAAAGTGTTTGCATTTACATTCAATAGCAAAGGAACAGGAGAAATGTGCAGATAGATATGCAGTATTATGACGACAGTGGGGAACAAAGAATGGCTGGGCATTTATTTGCTCATTTGAGAACAGTAATGTTATCCAAGGGAACCAAGCATTACCTCATGAAGTTCTCCATTTACAGCTGAATCTAGAAAGGAGGGAAAACAGTATTCATTATCGATTAGAAACATGAAGCATCACACATCACATTTCACAAACACAGTGAATAAATGACTACAACTTTGCCTTCAGGGATGTCATGACAAATTGTTTTCACTGACAATGCAGACTCTGGGTTCAACGTGTCACAACTTTAAACAAAAAATTATTATAACATAATATCTAATTTGAAAGGCTCCAACCTGGGTGATTTCATAGAAGGGCAGAAAACCAACTCAGTTTCCTTTGTGATACTGTACTTACTGTACTACCGTTTGTAAAAGCATGCAGCACAAAACCCTATTTTAATGCCTGTTGTCCAGCACCAGCATTTATATGAGTGACCCATACATGATAGGCCTACAAAGTTACGATACAAATGCCATCTATGTATTGACTTTTTAAACAAACGGTAAACTAAACTTGGGAGGTTTCCTGTTTATTCTGACTCTGGGCTGGCCCCTTATTGTGTTTTCTCTGATGGTCATGATAACAGTGTCTATTCATATTGCATATTATGCAGGCCTATGGCTGACGGATGTGTGACTGTGATGCATACCATTTCTTCATCTAACAATTTCCCATAAATTAAAATATGACATGCCAGCCACTTCTGGTCAACATGGTTTCACAATAACTCACTTTCTTGAAGGTGCAGTGCTTAGCGTGATTAAATGGACATGCCAAATCTGACTCACTCATGTATATAAGACTGTGGATACATTGCCATACATTTTATGAATATATATTTTATTTGATATCTGCTGCTATTTGTGTTATTTCTAAATGGTTTATTTGCGCAAGGGCCTGTGGAACCCTGCCACACACACTGTACAAAAATGTTAGATTTGTTTTGATATTATGATATTACCCTTCACTTCCGATCTTATTCATTGTAAAAAGTCTAACTGAAATTCATGGGAAGCTCGCCTTGCACAAAAATAATTCCACCCTCTCTTTTATACCCGGTGTCAACTTGTGATGTGACAATAAAGTGCGGCCAAAGGTCGCTGACTAGTATCAGTTTCCTCCAGCAGTACAGATAGCCTGCTAGCTGCAACTAATGCTTATGCTGCTGCATTAGAAGCAGGTTGCTACAAATCAATGAATGACAGCACCTTGGCCGACTCCCATTCATTCTTAAAATGCAGGCAGTGTTGTTATGTACCAAACATGGTAACCTGTTCTCTCCACTAGCTATCTCAGTGGAGGGTCAGCTAAATCAGTGGTTCTCAACCTTTTCATGCTGTGACCCCCCAAAATGATCATAATTTGAACTGGGGAACCCCCCACCCCACACTGACAAGCACTTGGAATTGTAAGAGTTGATGCATTACATTTAGTTTGACTCGGTTCCAGAGATAAATATTGTGAAAATAGCTGATCTACAAGCTCACAAACGTAAGGCGTTGTGATTTTTGCCTCTTTCTTACATTATTTGACAATTTGGCCAGTTTTTATAGTATAGTTTGTTGATTATGTTTGATGCAGTAAAGGGGCTTTTCTTTTTTTACTTAATTTTTTAAAAAGGTATTACAAATGTCTTAAAAGTCCTTAAAGGGATATTTCACTTTCAAATAAAATAAACATTTAAAAAATATATAAAAAATAAATGAAAAAAGTAATGGAAAAATCACGGCCCCCTCACGCATTAGAGTGTCCTACTAATGTGTGAGGGGGCCGTGATTTTGCCACAACTTTTTTCATTTTTTAAAAATATTTATTTTTAATGTTTATTTTATTTGAAAGTGAAATATCCCTTTAAATTGTCACTTCACTGTCATCTGGGGACCCCCTCAGAATCATGACCCACAGGTTGAAAACCACTGAACTAAATGACGAACCATTTAATGTATTTATTAACATAAGACCATTATGGTTTCACCACCACTGTTATCACCCCCTGGCCACCTATATTCTTAGTGGAATGATGTACTATCTAATGTAACAACAAAATGTGTTCTCTTATGGTGGTCCCTGACATGCACAAAATCATTTAAAGAATGTGGGGTCATAATAACATATCAATTTAGTGGTTATGTGACACATGAAAATCTTTGAGAAACCCCTGAGCTAGCTGACGTTAGCACGTTAGCACAGTCACACTGACTGACTCCAGTAGCAGCCTCGGCTAACATGCTAACGGCTAGGAAAGCTCACCTGGCTGACAACACTAGTGTCATCTGTGTGTGTTTTATCAGTTTCTAAGCAACGTTGTCTGATAAAAAAAAAAACCACATTATAGTAGCGTAACGTAGGCATCGCACAACATCACGTCACACGACACGAAACTGATCTTACGAGCCGATGCGTCGCGCCGTTGACGTTATAGCTTGCAGATCAGTTCTTGTCGGCAAGCGACATGATCGTACGTGCCTGGTGCGATGGATGGCACGATCGCACGACCCTTTCGAGTGGTGTCGCCTGCCTGACCCCCCCCCAAAGACGCACTTTCCACCAAAATGACGGATCAAATTACGAACAAAAAAAACGCGTCGTTCAGTCGCGTCAATGTCTCGATTAAAAAAAAAGCCACTTGACTTGAGCCCCTATATCCCCAATCCTTAGTCAACGATCGCTGGAAGATAGCAGATCTACAAGCTCACACCGCATCACAATGCGACGCGTTGTGAGCTAGTAGATCTGCTACTCTTCAGCGAGGAGCTTTGGGTGTCGTTTTATTCGTTATTTATGTGTGTATTGTGTCATCATCATGTTGTATTTATCCCATTGATACCTGGAACGCTTCTGTGTCACTTTAGATGCCTTTGGCTATTCAAAAATAGCAGATATACAAGCTCATAGCGCGGCACCGAGTGCCGCGCTACGAGCTTGTAGATCTGCTATTTTTGAAAAATCGTGAAAAAAAATATTTTTATTTTTTTTCAAAAAACTGTTAGGATTTCCATTTTTTTAAAGAATTGCCTCAGGTCTTTAACTGGCGGTGGTCTCCGCTTCGCTCACCCATGGTGTCCCCGCTGTCCCCATCCACCAGGTCCAGGGACTGGGGCACCTCTCCTCCGTCCAGGATGCTGAAGCCCTCGTCGTTCTCGATGCCCGCGATCTCGCTCTCCTGCTGGGCCAGGAAGGCTGCGGCGGGGTCCACGTCCCCCTCGGAGCCCCCGACGACGCCGTTACCTGCTGCTGCTGCCGGGGCCGCTGGGGCGCTGAGCATGTCGAAGTCGTCCATGTTCTCTATGTAAATGAATATAAGATCGATCGATCTATTCTATATGAAACGATAGGCCGGGGGAGAAGGACGGCGGCTGAACCAGCTTGCAGGTGTATCCGTGCGTTGACTTGACCGAGCCGATTAGCTCAACACATCCATAGGGGGGAGGAGGAGAGCGACCGGAGATAACGCTGGAATAGTGGCCAAGGTCAGGACAGTGATGTCACAAACTGGTTCCCGAACAATGTTTCCTTTTATTTTTCAGAAAAAAGAAAGGCAAAAATAAATCAAGCTAAAATAAAAAAAATAAACATTCACAGTCATTTCTGAAAATTGAAAAAAAAAAGCAGTCCCCTATTATTTCCCCCCCTTTTCTTAAGTTTAAGAAATAGTGAAAATTGCAGATCTACAAGCTGCGACGTGTTGTGTTATTTTAACATTGTGTTCTACTAATGTTAAAATAAGTGTAATAATTCATAACATATTTTTGTAAGTTTGTGTCCCGGGGAGACACCAAATTTATCATTTGGGTCTCGAGCTGAAAGTTTGGAAGCCAGTGCTTTTTTTTGAGTACTTCCGCATGATGTTGACGTCACTGACGCATCCTTGGTGCAATAAATGAATAAATTAAACATTAATCATGCGGAAACGGATGAAGACCAATCAGACGCCATTGGCTGGTGATTGACAACCCCGTGCACCAATCACTCTTCAGAGCCTTCAAAACGACCAATGAAATCCAACACGCATTGAGTCCCATGATCTGCATGCTTGAGTTCAGATCATGGTTCAGATTCAGTCAAAATATTACCAAGAATATGACTCATATCCTTGGTAAATAATAATAGCAAGCAATTATGAATTATCCTATACAGTTCTTAATAATACATACACACATGCATGTCATAGCATTTTATTTAGTTAGTTTACTGGGCCAGTATAGCATTCTTTTACTAATAAAACACAATAGGGCGTTCATTTCTTTTAGAATGAAACTAGAATGGAAATTAAAGCCAATTTCCTCCAATTTCCTTATTTATATGGATGGGCCTATTATCCCACTGTTAATACTTTACTATGAGCTGAGCTACAAAGGCTGTTTGTACTGTGATGCGTTTGTTGTGACTGAAAATTGCAGTGGCAGCTCATTTATAGCTATACATACATCATAGTAAATGTATTAAAATGGTAAAATATTGATGTAGCCTATTGCAGGGTCAGCAGCATGCTGTCAGAGACAGAACTTAGTAATTGACACCTAGCAGACAACAACCAGGACAGTTTCCCTTTTTAATATTGTATTAAAAAGAAAAACTGTTTCCGGGTATTTTTAATAACCCCTTTACAGCATCCTATCCCAGTTTCTTTCCTGCTTTTTGTGTCGTCCCATGCCCAGTATACAGTATATAACCAGAGGTAAAGGCTTTCTTGACCAGTTGCAGAACAATGCCATTGCCGTTAATAATTAACAGGTCAGCCTGTCTCATAGGGTTCAGGTGACAAACACTCACCTGACTCACTTCATGCAACTAACTGCAAACACTTTGGGATTTGAATTAAATAAATGAATGCATACATTTATACATGAAATGCAACAGAAACTAGAAAAAGTGCTCCATGGAGCACAGGTCTCCGCCAGGTCAGGTAGGTTAGTGTGGCCTCCTGGTGGCCCTATATTAGATCTTCCATCAATTTTCTCTGGTTGTAATGTCCTGTATGCCGACGAGTGATGACACAGTCATATACACATCACAAACTAACTTATTACAAATTCAGTCAACATTCAGTCAACAAAAAAATGTCATTGCGACCTCCCGTTCGCTTTTATACGCCTTTGAAAATAGCATGTCTCGGCCAAAAATACATAGTAAAAAAAAAAGTACACAGGAGCCGAGATTTTTAAGTAATAAGTTAACCAGGGAGTGAATGGAGTAGTAAATCTTCGGATCACGTTATCTTGGGTTCTTCTTGGATTCAGCTCTCTCAAACCTACAGACACACTTAACCTCTTTCAACCTCATGTCTCTATTTTTGCCATGTCATATTATTTTCCAGTTCCCACTTGATATTATACTGAATAACCTATTAGCTTGCATAACGTCTTCAGACTCTAATATGTACAGGACAAACACCTCAGAGTCATCTTCATCTCGTCTTTGACATCTCACCATCACTGGAATGCGTTGAGTCAGTTTGTCTGTTGCTGTTCTTAGTCATGACTGACAGTTCCCACCTGATGTCATGTGGTAGTTCAGACTGCTCCACACCGTACTGAATAACTGCTAGCTTGCATAACGACTTCAGACTAGGACTCAAGTCTAAGATGTGCAGGTCAACGTTGTTGAATCCTCCAAAGAAGACGATATGATTTCCCACCATACAACAGCGCATCATTGCTATCCTATCCAGGCCTTTTCCCTTTGGCTCAACCGTATTCCAGGAGAAGGTCTCTGGGTTGAATTTCCACAGATCATTGAGGTACTGTTTCCGGTTGTTGCCAAAAAATATGTACAGCTCTCCATTGTGGGCAAAGGCTGAGTGACACAAGCGTTTTACTGTAAGCTGTGCAGAAGGTGTGCTCAGCCAGCAGTTGATCTCTGTGTCAAACACTCTCGTTGTTGTCATGTTGTTGTTGTCCTCTTGGCCCCCGTAGCCCCCAAATACAAACATCTTTGTCCCGATGATGGTGGCAGAGTGCTCTGATGAAACAGGTGGTGGAGTGCCTCCTGTGTTAATCAAAGACCAGGCCATTGTGGTGGTGTCCAACTTGTAGATGTCATTAGTGTATCCAGTCAGCCGGGTGATTCCTCCATGGATATACATGAGCTTCCTAAAGACACAGGCTGAGTGATACACCCTCCCCTCTGGAACAGTCCCTGACACCTTCGGCTTCACCCACATGTAGGTGTCGACATCAAATGCATAAAGAACGTTGCAGCAAGACTTCCCTCCCCAGATGTAAATCATATCTTCTACCAATACAGCTGTGTATCCGTAGCCCATGGAGGGAACCTCAAGGGGACGTTCTCCTCTTCCAGTCATCACTGGAGGCAAATTCCTCCAGCGTAAGGACACTATATTGAAGATATGGACTTCAATCGGATCACTGTCTTTCACTTTTAGAAAGAAGTAAACCTTGAGTTCCACAGGAACAGCTTTAGACCAATGTGTTGGTCCTTCTTTCAGACATATGGTCCACCTCAGCATTTCACAAACATAAGATGGTTGAAAATAGCAGCCTCTTCAAGTGTCGTTGAATACAGTTATATTGTGTGTTCTGCCACTTATATTGGTCCAATTACTGATGTCATGTTGATGACATCAATCTTGTCCAATTATGGAGTTCCACCCGGCCTGGCCGAGATTTGTCACTTAATGCACTGTTTGTGTTGTAATAATAACTAGAAAAAGTGCTCCAGGTCAGGTAGGTTATTGTGGCCTCCTGGTGGCGCTATAATATGAATATGAAAAGGGTGCCATTTCTTCCGAGGCCATTCACGGCAATCGGACACTGCATTCATGATTTGAGGCATTTTGTTCCAAAAATGTGTTCTAAATTAGACCTGCTGGTGGCGCTATAACAGGCCAATGTGAAAAGGGTGGCATTTCTTCCTCGGCCTAACTGGTAATGTGCATGCAAAACTTCACAGAAAATGCACGCAGTGTTCATGATTTGATGATTTGATATGATATCCTGCCAACTTTGGAAGGCAATGTTAGCCAATTAGGATGGAATAAGAAATATCGGACTCACCGTCTTGATCACATGACTATAGAGATACTGTGTACCGATTTGCGTGATTTTTTTGACAGAATCTGAAGGAGTAATACTAAGAAATGTGTTGTACAAAAGTCAGCCTCCTGGTGGCGCTCTAAAAGGCAGATGTGAAAAATGCAGGGCAAAGGTTTTCCTTGGCCTCTAGGGAGAGTGCGTGCAAAGTTCCACGCAGATCGGTGCAGTTATGGGTAAAAACACGAATCGGCCTGTTATAGCATCACCATGAGGCTGATTTGAACATTTTCAAGAGGCATTTCTTTCTCTGCCTAGTGGGAATGTGAGCGCAACATTTCACGGAAAGCACATGCTGCGTTTGTGATTTGAGGCATTTTGTTGAAAACAAACCAACCCTGCAAACTTAACCAATCTTAACCAATCAGGATGGAATAAGGAAAATTGGACAGACCCGTGTTGATCACATGACTATAGAGATACTGTGTACCGATTTGCGTGATGTTTGGACAAAATCTGGAGTAATATAAGAAAATGTGTTTTGCAAAAATCTGCCTAAACAGTGCCGGAGATTAGCTGCTCACAGACAAACGGACGGACGGACGGACGGACGGACGGACGGACGGACGGACGGACGGACGGACGGACAGGGTGCAAAACATAGACAATAAATATATTATTCCCCATGTCTGTGTAACCACTACTTCAACTGTGAGATATGCCTGATTTGTGCATAATAAGTTAAATGTTATAAATGTCATGTCGAACAACACTATTTAAAGGAACTAAACCCATATTCTTCTCAAATGAAAATGCTTGCATTTAGTGTATTGATAATAGCAGTGGAAAGACATTGGAGTTGTTGCTCCTGAATCTCACATGAGTTCAACTGTGGTGCTATCATGGTGACCGTGCCATAAGGTTTACAACTGTACTCACAGCCTCCATCAAGAAGATGGAGATTTTTGCACCCCATAATTATCGTATAAGTACCCTGTAATTACATCATAATTAGCATTTTATAATCTAAAGTAACACCAGGTCAGTGGCCTTGCAGTGCCTTGCACCCTGAGGTTGGGAGGTCAGGGGTTCGTTCAATCCCTGGCTGAGTCATACTTTACCAGTCTATATACAATGGTACCCAATGCCTCTCTGTTTGAGACACAGCATCAAGGGTTGTATTGAGGTTAAAGGTGTCATGACATTCATTTTCACTTTTTTTTATTTTCAATGTTTTATTTGGGGTTTTATGACCTCAATTACACCCAAAAAACCTGAACTTAGAACATTCAGTGGATTTTCTGTGGTCTGGGGTTTTCTGAATAATTAGGCTGAAAAGTAATCTGAGCTTGGCCCTTCGACAGTGAGGTCACAGTCGATTAATCCCGCCCACTCTCCTCCTCGCCCCTCCCCTCCCCTATCCTTTCCTTTGGGGGGGGCGGAGCAGAGGCGATGATTGACAGGCAAAATCCCTCACCAGCGACACCCGCAGGCAAAGATTTCTTTTTTCATTGCAGTTGAAAAGGCTTTAGAAATGTGAGAGAAAAACACCTGCCATGGATCACTGGAATGGAATTTTCACTTAAAACTTTTTGTACACTTTTGAAGGACCAGGACAAAGACTTTGAATGTGGTGTAAAAGTGAATGTCATTAAACCTTTAAGTCCCTGCGACATACTAGCGTCATGTCCAGGGGGTGTACTTGTACATCAGGCTACAGAAACAGGAGATAGGCTCCTGACCTATGGGCCACATGGCTGGCTCCCCAAGGCTACTTGCTTACTAATCTGAAGCAAACTGTCTGCTAAGAATGGTTTGGAATAACGGTGTTCTTTCCACGCGCTACGCCCAACCGGGGAAATTCCCCCCCCTGTCGGGTCATAAGAAGCGGCCTGCTCGCTCCTCATGCATTGAAGGAGGCATGAGCTTCAGCTTGGGCTCTCCCTAGGCTGGCAGAGGGAGAGTAGCACCCAGGGTTACATAGGCAATTGGCACTGGGTGAAAAAATATGGGTTACAAAAAAAAAAAAATGTTTTGGTAAATGTTGGAGTTGGCTTTGTGCTCTACTGTAGGTGGCTAAGTAGACATAATGCTGTACTGTAGGCGGTTGAGGAGAAATAATATGGGAACTTGAAACTATACTGCATGGAGGAGCAAGATTTATTGATTCAGCTTTGTGCAACTGGTTCGCAATTTTGCTCATCACTACACGCAAGGATATAACATTAGAAATGCACTTTCCTTGAAGCTTATTAAACCATAACAAATCACTGTCATTAGTTTTAGAAAGATCAGTCCTACAAGTCTATATTTTAGTGGGAATACCCTTTTAAAAGATACTCTTGCAGTCAGCAATGTAACATGTACTGGGTCTCTAACTGTACCAGTGTCACTGTTACCACACAGTAAAACCCCCAGTGTTCATTTAACCACTTAAACCCTCTAGACTAAACTGGGCCTGAATTGGCTCTGTACTTGGACAGTTTTTTCCCATCACGTTGTGACACGTTGTGACAAGTTGTGAGCTTGTAGATCGGCTATTTTTGGGATATGGATGCTGTAGTAGTATTTAAAGGATTTTACTCATGGGTGGACACCTCTGTTATAGTTCCCTGCATCTGTCGCAGTATAAACAACAAAGTTTAGAGTTAGTTAGTTATTAGGCTGATGGATAAATACTTCAATGCCACTCTTAACTTCCTGGTCCCAAAGAGATTGTGTTTGGCAGAGGACAGATTCAAAAAAGTGAAGACAAAGACATAGTACTGTTACAGGTGTATTTTGTTTCATGTGTTAACACATAACACAATGATATAAAGGCACAAAAGATAAGCCTACTGCAGCATCACAGAAGAAAAGGACATTGGATCAATCAGAGTTTTGTTACTTGTTACTGTATGTAATTATTTTCTGTAACAGCTTTTCTCTTCCAAAATATATTAATAAATAACTGACATTGGAATATTTTAATTTGAACAAACGAAAGACTCAAATAACTATTTTGCTGTCATTTAAATAACGTGACTGACAATAAATGGGCCCGATCAAGATGTACAGAATCAGCAAATACTGATACAGTACGTAAAAACGATCCAAGTGTGGTTCAGCTCAATCACACACTACTGGTTCTGTTCAGGTTTTCAACATGTTTCAAGACGTTTATTTTTAATGCAGGTCGTCCGATTGACCGTTGTTCGATAATAGGACTGACTATGTGACTGAGCATGAAATTACATTGTATTTTGAAGGCGTTTCACATTTCTTGTTCCCATGTACAAATAAACATGCAAGTGAAACAATGCATTAATTATATAAATCAAAACAATTAAAAGCCATACCATAAAACGGTTTAGATTAGTACACACAGGTAACAGATAACTAATATTGTCAGCAAATATTCGAAAAAGAAAAAAGAGACACTCCAAAAACTGTTATTTTTTCATTCGTGTGCTCTGTGATTTATTTACTTTTTTGCTTCACCATGTTTGTTTTTTAAATATTTGTAATAACTATTCTTATAATTGTAATCTTATTAGTTTGATATATCTTTTCTTTAAATTATGTTTTTCTATTCCTACTTTGTCCAATAGATCACTTAGTCACTTAGCAAGGGGGGGGGGGTTATTGGCCTATAAACAACATTGGCACGTTTCTTTTATTTTTGTCATGTTCTGTGAAAATAAAAAATGAATACGTTTAAAATTGCAAACTAAAATTGTAAGGAACATTTCAGCTTAAAGTGTACAACATATTGTTAGCTTTGAGATCAGTTATTTTTGGCAAGCAACACTGTCATACTACGGATTATGAATAAGACTTTACTAGTCATTTTACAAGCAGAACCTCAACACTTTTCAGTGTCACAGCCAGGGTCAGAGCAGCCAGCCAGCCACACCCATGAAGACAAGCAGGGAGACTATTGTAACAGCTTTGGAGAGTCACTTTGTTCTTCTTTAGAGAAGACCCCATTCAGACAAAAAAAAACTCTCAACCCTATAACATCCTACCTAACACGTTTTTTTTTTTAACGTCGTTTTTTTTTCATCAGTTTAAATAGTTTAAAAACCAAAACATTATGTACCATTAAAAATGGACTTGTGTCATCTCCAAAAACAGGTAATTACATTTACATCTTACATGATCGGTTGCGAACATACCTTCAATTCCATAACTAATCAAACTGACAGAATAGACATTCAGTTAGCGGACTGACATAAAAATAATAATAACAAAAGAACGAAAACGATTGATATTCCAAAATGAGTTTCAGCAATATTTTGGGCATGTCTAAAAAGTTCTTTCCGTCTCAGGCATGTGATTGTACCTCAAGCAATACACAGTAAAAATAACATTCTTACTACGTATGAACAGAAAAACAAGGCTCTAGACCTGTACAGGCAATATCAGATTGAGAATATCACCGTGACTCAAAGAGTTCTCTGCACGTGTGGACAAACGGAAGCATCAGTGGATGGATGATCTTTGGTAGCCGTCAATCTGCTTCACAATAACCTACATTAATTGGCGTTTCTTTTGTCAAAGTATACTTGAAATTATACACATTTTATCACTATTAGAACTGGGAATGTTTATGTGCAACAGAACACTGTGACCCATTTGTCACCCACTTTTGTTCTTGCGAGAGGGTGTAGAAATCGCATGCCATTTAAACTGGGATTAGATTTAAAGTGCTCTGGCAATAACAAAAAACAGCCAAACTTTTGATAAACTCTTTCAATCAGATTGCTAGACAGTAAAGTAACTCACATTAGACTCATCCTGAACACGCATTAAGCAATAATGCACTCTGGATCATGCTGTACTGTGAGACATTGGAACCGGTGTGCTGTGGCCGTAGGCACGAGATCCTCTGCCAGCCTACGGCATGTCAAACGGCATGTTTTGCGTAGGCTGCTACCGGAGACTTCCCAATGCCTATACAGAGCATGCTCTCGACACACAGAAAACGTTGGGAAGTGTTATGTGAGATTTTTACCTCCTCTTCACAATTGGGAAAAAAAGGCAGATCTTTATTGATCCCATGTGGGAAATGCAATTAAATTCAGGTTAAAACAATCACAGTTGACCTTTAAAGTCCATAATTATGTATTGGCCATATCAACTCTGATGCGTGGCCCCACTGGTGACAGACAGAACATTTGTAATGATAGCAGTCTTAACAAAGACTTATAGCAGCAATGGTCAGTTAGCTGTATCCCAGAAGGACTATATGGAACATGGGATGGGTGTAGAAGACTAGGTTATCATTGGCTGGAAGATTTCCATTATTTCGGAATAACTGGACTCCTCCAGCAACATCACCTTTATCACCATTCTAAATTAATGCGCAAACTAAATCCCAGCATGCTTTCTTTTAGCTATATACTACTGACTTACTGGTGTGAATGTGTAGGGCTTTGCATCTCTGAGGAAAGCGCCAGTATCCTTTTTATTTTGATGAACCATGGTGATGTACTGGATGGTAGCCATTGGACAGAGCATCTATTATTTGATGACTTATATTTGTAGATAGGGGCAGGTATAAATAAGATTTATCTTCTTCCTGCTCCTTTTCATTTATGGAATATGTAAAAAAGTTAAAAAAAAAGAAAACTAAATTAATGTAATCATGTAAAACCATTAATGAAATAAATAAAGATGAAATGAAAAGTATTATTCCTGCTCTCTCTTTCTCATTAGCTAGATTCTAGCACCATGCAAGCAGCCTCTGCGACAACAGGCTCCCCTGGAAGTGATGCGAGGTTGCCCAAGGGTGTTTGCTGGTCAGCGTAGTCCTTAGCATGTAGCATTTGTGACGCTAATCTACGTTCGCTAGTCCACGTAGTCCTTATAAGTTTGCCATGTTTCCAGTTGTCTAATAAATACAGCACTTAATTTAATCTAGCAGGTAGCACCCTCCTCCCAGACCAGACAGTAGAACAGGCGGTGAGTGATATTCGTAGTCCTCGTCTAGTACACTGGTTCTCAAAGTGGGGTCCGGGGACCCCAAGGGTGTCCTTGAGGGGGTCCCCGGCATAATGTTTGATAGTTAGGAACCAAATGGACCCGGGTCTATAACTCAGAGAGTGTACAAATGGAACCAAATGGACCCTACAGGTCTATAACTCAGAGAGTGTACAAATGGAACCTTACGGGTCCATTTGGTTCCATTTTGTACACTCTCAGAGTTATGGGGAGGGGGTCCGTGGTCCCAATGCATACCAAACTAGGGGATCCTTGAGGAGAACCAGTATATCTCTAGTATATCCTCCTGGTGGTGTAATCTAGCACCATGCTAGCAGCTCCTAGTAAAGCGGGCTCCTCTAGTTCAGAGGTCAGAACCTGGATGCTCTGGGTGGAGTACAGGGCCCTCTGGGAGATGATGCGTTGGACCGGCTCCTGGTAGTAGGAGGCCAGCACGCCGGACAGGATCACCATGGACGGGTTGACTATGTGCAGGATGTTAACGATGCCCACGCCCAGCGCCGTGGAGGCTGCGAGAAAAGACATCGAACGAGAGACAATCGTTAATTTTTCACCTATGGATCTGACACAAGACAGGTGTGTGTGTGTGTGTGTGTGTGTGTGTGTGTGTGTGTGTGTGTGTGTGTGTGTGTGTGTGTGTGTGCGTGTGCGTGTGTGCGTGTGCGTGTGTGCGTGTCAGGGCTTCCTGTTAGGCATGTTTTGGGCTGGCCAACGTGGCTGATAAGATTCAAATTTACTGGACGAATGTTACATTTACCGGCCATAATGCAAAACACAATCACGTGCGCGTTTGCAGCTCATTCCTGTTGCAGATTCGCTTCTTTCGCTTCTTTCCACCACTTTATCATTAAATGCACTGCGCTGTTTCTGTGTTAATCCTATATATTATAGCTTTGTAAGGCATGTTTTATATGCAACGGTGTCGTTTGCAAAAAAGAACAAGTAGTTGTCAGGATAGACGAGTGACCGCGTCGTGAGGTGTCTCTTTTTGGTTTGCTACACCGTTGTACTATTGAGTATAAACCAGACAGAACAAAGTTTCTGGTTTCCATCTTGTTCAACCTTTACGTAGGCTATATGATCAGTCTTTGTTACTCTTACAGTAGGTTTACTTTTTCATGTTGCCACGGAAGTCACTTGCCTGCAATTAGCCACCAAGTTCTTCCTTCAGTTTCTCCAATGCTCTCTCCATGTCATTGTGCTTGTATAATATCCATGTCCGTTTCAAAGTCGTGCCTTTTACAGACTGTAGCAACGTGCTCCTTATTGCAACACATTTATAAATGTCATTTTGTGACATGTTATACTTTGAGCTGTGATATGAGTGGATTTGAAGATGATGGCTTGGCTTCATCACGGTGATCCAATTGTTGCTTACAGCTGATGTGATGTGATGTGACTGATCCTTTATTGCGCCCAATTTCACGTCGCCCGCATTCTTTGTAAATCCATTAGTTTCAGAAAATGTGGCAAGCAATGTCTGTCTGTTTCACTGCCACTGCGCAACCCAGGCCTTTGTGTGTGTGTGTGTGTGTGTGTGTGTGTGTGTGTGTGTGTGTGTGTGTGTGTGTGTGTGTGTGTGTGTGTGTGTGTGTGTGTGTGTGTGTGTGTGTGTGTGTGTGTGTGTGTGTGTGTGTTTATTGCCTGGCACAGGAGGGTAATTGTTAACAGTAATTGTCAGGCTACTCTCAGGATATCACACTGACTATTCGCCAGTCAGTATGCTCATAAAAAGCTTTCAATATCATTTTAGTGGTTATAAATCGATGTATTGTAATGTTATGTTGCTTTATTTGATGGCCTGATACTAATTTTAATCATTGTGTGTGTGTGTGTGTGTGTGTGTGTGTGTGTGTGTGTGTGTGTGTGTGTGTGTCTGTGTGTGTGTGTGTGGATTCTAACCTGTGTTAAGGACAGCTTCAGCTTTGGAGTTGCCCTGTTTGGCAGCGTTGATGAGGTGAACAGCAGTGACTGGCTCATCCAGTTTGGCGTCCATCCCGTCCACTTTCAACTGGTCCTCTGGAGAGCACAGACACACACACACACCATAAATTATACGTCTCTCTCTCTCTCTCGCACACAATTTGTTTTCAGCCTCAGTGTATCTTAAACGTGTGATCTTCCAAATACTCGTACACACGCATGAACGCGCACACACGCGCCCACACACACACGCCCACACACACACACACACGCTCTTACCGTCGTGCAGTCTCTTTGCCTCTCTCTGCAGGGCCATTCCAGACGCGTAGGCCTCTATACATCCTCGGCTGCCACACATGCACTCCGGGCCGTCCAGTGACACCATGATGTGACCCAGCTCTGCAGCGCAGAACGTGCTGCCGTGGACCAGCTCATTGTGCTGGATGATGCCTCCTCCGATGCCTGCACACAGGGGGGGATGGGACCAGTGAGTCTCAATCCATCCAGGTTGAAACAAAAAGGGGGATCGAGCTTTTCCTGTGGTTGCCCCCAATCATTCAGTGCCACATGACGTCTAAGACGTCATGGCCTGAGCGCCCTGAGTGCCACGTGACGTCATTTGTAAATGTTCAGAACCCAAGATATCATGATTTGAAAATATTCTGCTCCATTCACTCTTTGTTTAACTTCTTACTGGAAAAGGCTGTATCTCGGCTCCTAAGCACTTTTTTTTTTACAATGAATTTTGGCTGTGGCACTCAACCAAACCATAAATAAATAAGCATGGCACTGAATGAGTTGCAGCCTTCCGTTTCCTGTAAGATCTGTCCCTTCTCCCTATTTTCAAAACACACCATTTCTCCCTATCTTTTAGAACCAGTCTGGATTGTATCCATCTTACGCACCCCCCTTGTTTTTTTATCTTGTTATTCTGTTATTGTACACTGTTCTATTTTTATGCTGTTTTAACTCTTTTGTTTTAATATTGATTATTATCCGTTATATTTTATGCCGTTTTATCAAACCTGTAAGGCTCGATTTCTTTCTATTTGTACACTCTTAAGAGTTACAGACCAGTAAGGGTCCATTCGGTTCCTAACAACTATTTTGCTGGGGACCCCCTCAAGGACCCCTGGGGGTCCCCGGACCCCACTTTGAGAACCACTTGTTCAGGATATGACCCAGTTCTACACCATCATTTGACATTGTCATGGGCCACAAACCGCAGATGTTCTTAAGACTGTAGATCTGCTGTTTATGGCACGCAAAACCTATCTTAGGACGAAGTACTGTATAAATCAGGCTTAACAATTCAGTGGTATATATGTTTGTCTTGATTTTGAGGTGGTATGTGTTTCTATATCTCGTATTTGTTGTTTTTATTCCATTTGCAAATGACAAAAAGTTCTAAGTAAAACACAAACACAGGCAGAAGCCAGCCATTTCCATATAAAATCTACATTGTTTCAGGAGAAAAAAACATATACAAATGAAATGTGTTTGATATAAAATTCTGTTTGGCAAACACTGAAAAACAACATCCCGTCTTTCCTCCTCTTCCTCACCTGTTCCGGTGATGATGGCGGCGAAGTTCTCCACTCCCTTGCCGTGGCCGAACTTCCTCTCGGCCAGCGCAGCACAGTTGCCGTCGTTGTCCACCCAGACGGGCAGGTGCAGGGCGTCGGAGATGGGGGTCCGCAGGTCCACCGACGACCACTCCTGGATGAGCTTGGTGGAGTGGAGGACCACGCCCTCCTGGGGGTTGACCCGCCCTCCCGTGGACACGCCTGCCAATGGAAATGAAGAGTGGGCGGAGACTGGCGTCAGCGGAGGAGTTAAGCTCACACAATGACAAGAAAAGGAAAATTCCAAAAGCCTTTTATGTAAAAATGGCTGAAACATGACTTTTGTTTTCTATATTCCTTGACCCTCGAGTTCTTTTGTACAATTTCTCCTACTAGTTTTCAATTTTAACTACATTAAAGTAAACATGCTCCACCAACATGTAAACCTAGCCAAAGACAGTCAGCAAAGTCCATGCGAAACTCTATGAATCAGCAAACAGAGTGAATGAATGAAAAATACCACCAAACCAGATACAGGTTTCCACTATTTATTAATGTAATAATTAATAATGTGATACCTTGGAACGACAGAGAGTGTGTGTGTGTGTGTGTGTGTGTGTGTGTGTGTGTGTGTGTGTGTGTGTGTGTCTGTCTGTGTGTGTCTGTGTGTGTGTCTGTGTGTGTGTCTGTGTCTGTGTCTGTGTCTGTGTCTGTGTGTGTGTGTGGCATACACACCTACTCCCAGTATCCTACAGTTGAGACGGACAGCGTCCAGCAGGGCATCTCCACACATCTGCAGTATGAGCTGGATCCTCACCTCGTACGTCTTGGGGTTGGGCTGTGTGTACTTCTTCACTATCTTACCCTGGACACATGGAGGAGGAGAGAGGGACAAACACAGAGAGATGTGGAGAAGAGGGTACAGCAAGTCAGTGAGGGAAGAACGACACTATTTGGCCCATTAAGACCTGGGTCCGATTCTAAGAAATGTCTTCTAAATCCTAGCAGTTTTCTGAAAAATGTATGTTGCTATATCAGTGGTTCTCAAACTTTTTTCATGTCAAGGACCTTCCAAAATTATATGTATTTGGCCGCGGACCCCCCCATCTCAAAATATCTTGTTCCAGGGACCCCCAAAAGCAAAGATTTGAGTTTTAAAAAATTGCTTTAAAAAAACAAGTGTTCGGTATTCAAAAATGTGCACAGTTTCACGATTGAAAAAAAATAGCAGATCTACCAGTATATTTGCTATTTTTCAATAGCCAACCAATGTACTATACATATATAGCTAAAATCTTTCCCAGTTTCAATGGGTTAATTTCATTATATGACCCAGAAATTGATCTGAGAGGACATTTACCTGGACCGTAAGCTTACCATTTTGTCAAACACAGAACAGAATATTCAAATGAAACAACAGCCCCATGCAAAAATTACCTGTGCCAGTGTGAAAAGTCTGGTGACATTTCACTCTCCAGTCAGATGTAAGAGGTCATGCAAATTAATATGGTCATAGAATGGAGACCATACATAGCAACCACTCCCTTGTTCATGATTATAGGGAGTCGTCTTTTTGTTGATCCGGCTTGATTTGATTCATTATCCGGTATCAGTTCATTTTAAAACCATGGTTCAGGCCATGATAAATTGGCAACATTTTGAGGCAGCGCAGATACGATTCATATCATTATTACGAACAACTAAGTTTGTTTACCGCAATTTCTTGTTCCGTTTTGTCCTTTAATAAAAGGAGCAGTTCACCCCAAATAACCATATTTGTATTATCTTACCTGGAGCTGGCTATTTATCCATCAGAATTATGTTTCTGCTATTTATCCACCCAGATATTGTTTTGGTGTGAGATATTACAGTGGTTTAAATTTTTTATGTAACACCAATATAATGGAACTCAATGACTCCAACGTATTTCTTCAATTGAAAAACTCAACAGAATCTTCTCTTTGCAGTTATCATGGCCCAGTTACACGATAATCCACAGAATTTAATCACTGATATCTCCAAAACTGCGTAACTCACCAAAACTATCTGGATGGATGAATACCAGATGTTCATTATATTTGGGATGAACTGCCCCGTTATCCACTTAAACCCATATACTTCATTGACCGGGGTCCTCCAGGGATCTATAATACTTGTTCCCCTCCTTTATTCCCTCTACACCAAATCTCTTCACCATTAATAGATGATCTACAAGCTCACAACGCATTGCAGCACATTGTGAGCTTGCAGATCAGCTAGTTTTGCTGAATATTTGCCAAAGGTTTGCCTATTTTATGAAATGAGGTCCATGTGGTTAAAGTGCATTATTAGTGAACACGAGCCCTTCCCTTATCAATACCAGCCACATACGGTGCCTCAATAAGCTGCCTATTTGCTGACACAGAGGTCCTGAGGTTTGTTGATCACAATGCTTTGGTTGATAAGGAGGTACCTGATAGTGGCTTACACCAGGCCCCTCTGCAGCCAGGGATACAGCTTCCTATAGCCAGCAGAGAACCCAATGAGATTCTAAATGCTCACACCATGACCTGGGATAATATTCACCTCTGATTGGCTGGAAGGTGTCCACGGAATCCATGATGAAACCGTTTTTTGTCTTTTCATTCTGCCGTTTTGTTTAACCCATTAAAACCGGGAAAGCATTCTTTGTCACTTTAGATTTTAGCATTGGCTATTCAAAATGAGCAGATATACAAGCTCACAGCTGCGAGCTTGTACATCTGCTATTTTCTTTTTGAAAGAAAATAGCCGATTTTCTTTAAAAAAAAAAGAAATCTGAAAAGAAAATCAGGACTATGCTATTTTTAAAGAAAATAGCATAGTCCTGTCTAGGTCCTAGGCAGGACCCCCACAAAGTTTTAGAACTACTGGTTTAGACGTCATTTGTAGAATCGGCCTCAGGTCTTAATGGGTTAAAGCTACAATTATAATGAATAAAATGTTATTTTAACGAGTCTGTGTGGTAGAGTAACTAGTACATGTGCAGTGGTTGGAGGTGGTCATGGAGACATTTAGAGCCTGGTGTCCTAGGTTGGACAACTACTGGTTGACAAGATGAAAAGTGATTTGATCACTACACACTGGAGATGTCTGTGTGCATGTCTTTCAACGGTAACAGGAGGGGTAGCTATTTTGTCCACAATTTTAAAAAGAAATGTAATATTTGGAAAACGGTCTTAAAAGGTAGGGTAAGTGATATTTTTTGGTTAAAACAAAAAGGTTTTTGAAGGTTAAAGCACTATATTCTGATAGTACTCATTGCTATGGAGTGTTTGTTCAGTAACAGGGGTCTCTCTGTCTCTCCAGCTCTTTGATAGACTCTTTTGCACTTTTACTCAAGTAACATTTTGAACACAGGCCTTGTACTTGTAACAGAGTATTTTTATATTGCGGTGTTGCTACTTTTACTTAAGTAAAATTATCCGAGTACTTCTTCCACCACTGCTTGTAATCCCCTTTCAACGTACCCTCATGCAGACGATGGCCACCCGGAGGTTGGTCCCTCCCAGGTCCACGGCCAGGGCGCTCTGTGTCTCCAGGATGTGGTCGATGTCCTGGGAGCTGGGGTCCTTGACGGGCGGGAAGCAGAAGGACTTCTGCAGGGGCTCGTCCAGGTCGATGCTCCGCAGGAACTTGAGGATGCGAGGCACGGCGCTGCCGTCGCCGTAGATCTTAGAGCTGACACGAGACATGAGAGATTCACGTTGCCGTTACTCTGGTTTTTAAGATTTCGTTTTTTCTGCCTTTATTGATAGTTAAAGTAATACAATGCAGGTCCACAAATAACGATTTTTAGCAGCCTCTGCTGGTCATTACCGTCACTGCAGGCCGTTCGTTTATTCCTGCGTTACCCAGAATTCCATTTGTTTTCACCGGAAGACGGAAGCGTTTCAAAAAGCGTTCTTTTAATTGTTTTATACTATCTGTGGATCGTTTCTCTTAGCCAGTGGAGCTTTAGTTACCGTGAGCTGTGTTTTCTTTTTCTGTTGTTTTTCGATCTTCAAATCCTACAATCTCTTAGAAACAGCATGAGATTCCTTTTTGTTATTAGCGCGGTAGTTCCTGGCCAAACAGGAAACCGGTGCGGTAGTTCCTGGCCAAACAGGAAACCGGTGCATTTCCGTTTCCGTTTTCCGGCCGGATGACGTCATTTTCGCGGGAATGGCTAACCTAACCACCGTTTCAATAGAAAATATAATAGAAAAGGCTTTCGGGGGCGAAATTCATGGAGTGGGTGTTGTGAAACATTTGCCACTCACAAAAGATATACAATTTAACTTTAGTTTTGTTGAAAAAGTCACCTAGTATTACTTTAAGTGAAGATGAATGGTTCACTGAGTAACATTCATCAGTCCCTTAGAACAGCGGTTCTCAAACACTGCTGGCACGTGTCAGCAGGGAGTGTTGGGCGGGAGGAGTAGAACGAAGGCTCTACGTTCTCCCGGTGGGGGCTCCTCACTGGCAGGTGAGTCAGTAGGATTCAACAACGGTGACCACACAGAAATGCGTGTGGAGGAGGAATGAATTGGCATAATGACTAAATTGGATGAAAAAGGGGGGTAAAAAATAATTGGCTACTCTAAATGAAAAAAATAATAAATAAAAACAACTAGACCAGTGTCTCTCAACCTGGGGTCCAGTCCAGGCCCCCCTTTGGGGGGCGCCAAATATCACAGGTCTGTGGAGGTAGTCAAAAACATAACTTGCTGTCATCCACCTTCAACCTAGCATCCCTCTTTTGCACATCATTATATTGCCAAAAAGAAATAGTCAAACATATTCAACAAATTGTTTTGAATTATTTCCAAACGTTTAAAAAATGTTTGACATAATTATGTTCATCCAGCCAATTTGAAAAAAATAGAAGGAATTTATTTAATGATGTATTTATTTGTTCTGTTCTGGACCATAGATTTTGATATTTATGGACACAATCAGTGCTAAAAGTTTAGAATGTTAGTTTTGTGTACGGTATCTCTATTTCACACACAATGTATAAAAATGAAATACTTGAGGGGGGGGGGATCTTGTATTGTGCAATTCGTTAAAGATGTATGCACGATTACAATGCTTTCCATTAATTATTTGAATGGAACTATAAGACAGACTACGGCTTAGGCACTAAATTCTACTAGACCAGCTGACTAGTGCCAGAAATACCTCAAGTTGCATTTCTGGTCACACCAACATGAAACCAACAGATAGGAGAGAGGAGAAGAGAAACAGCATTGTCTCACCAGGGGTATCTCTTTCCAAACTGCAGTTCCAGGGCATGGTAGATCTTATTGTGGGTGTCAGCATCTCTCACATGGAGAACATTCTCACCTGGGAAACAGACAGAAAGAGAGCTATGACATTCAGTGTCTGTGTGTGTGTGTGTGTGTGTGTGTGTGTGTGTGTGTGTGTGTGTGTGTGTGTGTGTGTGTGTGTGTGTGTGTGGACCCTAACGGGTCCATTTGGTTCCATTTGTACACTTAGTTAAATTAACATTGATTTTACAATATAAATTGGGGTCCCAGAGATAAAAATACCATTAAATGGGGGTCCGTAGCCCTAATGCATGTCAAACTGGGGGTCCTTGAAATTCAAAATGGTTGAGAATCACTGCCAGAGCCGTAAAAATCTTCTCTTATGGGGGTCCCTATGGCACATCTTTTCAATTGGAGGTCCGCGGGCTAATAAGTGTCAATTTCGGGGTCCTTGACATGAAAAGGTTTGAGAACCACGGCTGTACAGCATTCAGAGATTGTGCTATAGTTGTCCGGCTACGCGAGACTAATAACCTGTCTACCATCTATCCGTCTGTCTGCCAGTCAGTCTGTGTACCCATGTACCTGTCTCTCTGCCGGTCTGCCTGGTGCCCAGGTTGATGACGGGCGTTCCAAAGGCTCCGGCCTCTCTCACGCCACAGCTGCTGTTTCCGATCATGCATCCGGCGTGGGACACCAGCTGGATGAACTGATCGAACGGCACGTGCTTCACCGCCCGGAAGTTCGGGTGCTGTTCGATGCCCTTCTTCCTCATCACGCGCACCATCTCCTTACTTCCTGCGTGCGTGGATACAGGATGTACAAACAAACATAAATAAACAAACAACGGGAGAAGTTTGTTGTCAAGTATGTCAGTCTCTTGTGCCACTAGGGGTGCAACAGTTCACCCATTAAGGCCGGGAACGATTTCATTGGCTGTTCAAAAATAGCAGATCTACAAGCTCATAGCGCGGCACCATTTTTGCAAATCTTTGAATATATATTCTTTAACCCATTAAGACCTGAGGCAATTCTTTAAAAAAATCAAAATCCTAACAGTTTTTTGAAAAAAATATATAATATTTTTTCACGATTTTTCAAAAATAGCAGATCTACAAGCTCGTAGCGCGGCACTCGGTGCCGCGCTATGAGCTTGTAGATCTGCTATTTTTGAATAGCTACAGAAATCTAAAGTGACACAGATGCGTTCCAGGTATTAATGGGTTAAGTGAACATTTTTAACTCAAATCTTTGCTTCTGGGGGTCCCTGGAACAAAATATTTTCAGATATTTCCGCGGCCAAATACATATAATTTTGGAGGTCCTTGACATGGAAAAGTTTGAGAACCACTGATATAGTAACATAAGTTTTTCAGAAAACTGTTAGGATTTAGAAGACATTTTGTAGAATCGGAACCTCAGGCCTTAATGGGTTAAAGCACCACTTCGCCCATTTTCAACCTATCTTCATACAATTGGTCCTCACTAATGCTCATTATAGGCTTACATCGTTTCTGTCTATTCAGTCTGTGTCTCAGAGGAGGGCTGTGGACAGTTCGGTTTGGTTTGTTTTTGTTTGTTTGTTTATTAATGCCAGAATAATGCTTCTAGTTCAGCATGCTAACTTTCCGGGAAGAAAAAGGCTGTAGTTTCTTAGCTTGGAATCCCCATCGATGATGTCACTGGTAGGCAGGTTTCTGAACTGCCCACAGCCCACCAATGAGACACTGAGTGTGTAGACGGAAATATCGCCGTCTTATTATGAGCATTAGTGAAGAACAAACAAAACAAAAGACAGCGGGACAACGGTGAGAGGAAGCGTAGCGTGCGGTGGGAGGGGACTAACCGGCGTCTATGTTGGGGAACAGGATGAGCGTCCTCTTGTTGAAGGACAGCAGAGCGTCCAGCATCAGACCGTAGATCTTTATGGAGGTCTGGATGTCTGTGGTGACCGGATGCTGCAGGGCCACGATGTAGTCGTGATTCTGAACCTTGTCACCTGTCACAGAGAGAGAGAGACAGAGAGAGATTACAGACGGTGGAGGACTTAAATATCTATCTATTCCACTGCATCTCAGAGGCAAATGTTGTACTTTTTACTATAGTTACTAGTTATAGTTGGCAGATTTAGATGATGAATACAAAACATTACATACATTTTTTTATATATCGTTGCTGTCGGACAGAAACTTTTTTTTTTTTTCGTAAATGAATGCCCTACTTCATACAAAAGTATGATCATCATACAAAAATATGATCAAGCGTCACAGCTTCACACAAAAGTATCAAAAGTCTTTCGCCATTTTTTTTATTTGAATCCTGAAAAGAAACATTTTTGGAAATACTAGGTTTCCACCCGACAGAGAAGATATTATGTTATTATTATAAAGTACGTTAAAGGTGCAGTTCACCCAAAAAAAGACTTATTTTCTATCAATTACACACCCCATGAAGCATTGAATTCATGGAGATTTTTTATTTATTTTTTATTCCTAAGCCAATAATTTGATGACCAGCGGTCTCTCCGTGAGTCTCCTACCGGATACATCAGCATCTTTCCGCCGGTCATCAAATTATTGACTTAGGAATGTGACAAAACAAAAAATCTCCATGAAGTCAATGCTTCATGGGGTGTGTAATTAACTCTTTGACTGCCAGAGTATTTTCATAAAGTACTCCCCCATTGCCAGCAATTTTCGTGTTTTTTTTATTTTTATATTTTGAAAATTTTCATGAAAATAATTGATCAGAGTGTTTTTTAAAGACGCCGCACAAATCCGCCACCAGAGAGCAGCACATGATAGCTTGATCAGCTCCTGGTGTCTCTCTCACCCTTCTTGAGCCATTAGACAGGGAAAACCATGAAAACGGATGTGACGTCCTCCCAGATTGTTTTGATCGTCAAAATTACGTTGTGATGCACGACGGCGATGACCGATCGTCACCCAGACCATAGATTATAGAAGAGAAACTGTCCGTTTGTCCGTCATACCGTGTGAAAAACCGTTTGTTTACCTATTTTGGACGAAATGACCGGGGGAAAACAATCAAAAACCGGAAACGGAACCCAGGACATGAAACCGGATGCAGATATGGGTGAAGTAAGTGGAACTCGAGAATAACATTGAATTTTAAGCAGCATAGCGCGATCAGAGATTAAACAATGAACGCAAATCCAACGCGTCAAACGCGTCAATGGCGTGGGTGGATTAAGTAGTTATTGACGCGTTTTCGAGTCAATGGCGTTTATAGAGTTAATAGAAAATAAACTTTTTTTTGGGTGAACTACTCCTTTAAGCTATCCAGCAGCACATAAAATATCCTTTACCTGCTGCAACATTATGGTGATAAACACATTAATGTGGTTACTAATTACAATCCAATAATATGATTGTGAAATGGACCATTGTGGTATTGATATATATATATATATTTTTTACAAGCGCACAGCCTTACCCAGCCAGCATTTGATGATGTCCATGTAGTCGGCGCGGCGGTGCGCCGAGAGCAGCTTGTCGTAGGAGGGGCAGCCGGCCAGCAGGATGCGTGAGTGGTCCTCACACATGGCGATGAGGTGCTGCTCGGCGCTGCGCGTGCAGCAGGCGTGATAGTGGGCCAGCTTACTGATGGCGTGGCGGATAGAGTCGTCAATGGTGCCACTCACCTGAGAGGAGGGAGAGGAGGGAGGAGCCACGTGGAGAGAGAGAGAGAGAGAGAGAAAGACGGACAGATGGAGAGAGAGAGGGAGAGACAGAGAAAGAGAGAACGTGAGTGTTTGAGTGTGTGAGTGTGTGAGTGTGTGAGTGTGTGTGTGTGTGTGTGTGTGAGTGTGTGAGTGTGTGAGTGTGTGAGTGAGTGAGTGAGTGAGTGAGTGTGTGAGTGAGTGAGTGAGACAGACAGACAGACAGACAGACAGACAGACAGACAGACAGACAGACAGACAGACAGACAGACAGACAGACAGACAGACAGACAGACAGACAGACAGACAGACAGACAGACAGACAGACAGACAGACAGACAGACAGACAGGACGTCACAGTTTGATCTTAACCCATTAAGACCGGGAAGTGGGAACGCATCTGTGTCATTTTAAGATTTCTTTGGGCTATTCAAAAATAGCAGATATACAAGTTCGAGCTTGTAGATCTGCTATTTTTGAGGGGAAAGAATCGTGAAAATGTGTGCAAATCTTGCAATATATATCTAATTTTTTTTACTCAAATCTTTGCATCTGGGGGTCCCTGGAACAAAATATTTTTAGATGGGGGTCCGCGGCCAAATACATATCATTTTGGGTGGTCCTTGACATAAAAACACAAAGTTTAAGAACCACTGATATATATAATTTTAAAAAAGTGTTAGGATTTAGAAGACATTTGTAGAATCCCCCAGAAGCAGTAAGGTTTGAGTTACAAATGTTCACTTTAAAAATATATATATACTATATTCAGATTTGCACAAAGTTTCAAGATTTTTCAACAATAGCAGATCTACAAGCTCAGCTATGAGCCTGTAGATCTGCTATTTTTTGCATAGCCGAAGGAATCTAAAAATGACACACAGATGCGTTCCCGCTCTTAATTGCGTACACTACAGACAATACCTCTGCTGTCTATAGTCTCTAGTCTAGACACTAGAGACTCTACTGTGACATTCATTCATGGTCATTCCTGTCAGTCCCTCGGGGCCATTCATAGACTCCACCCACCTCTCCTCCCTCCAGGTGCAGTATCCTGATGTTCATGAGCGCGGCGGCGGTCGCCAGCGCCAGCGCGTCGAAGCGGTCCCCGTGGACGATCAGGATGTCGGGGCGGAGCCTCTGCAGCACGTCGGGCAGCTTGACCAGGGCCAGGCCCACGCTCTCCACCATGGCCGCCTCGTCCTCCCCCCGCACGATGGTGTGCAGCTTGGAGCCGATGTCGAAGTCGTCCTGCTCGATCATGCGGAACGTGTTCCTGTGTGTGTGTGTTTGTGTGTGTGTGTGTGTGTGGGGGAGGGAGGGAGGGAGGAAGAGGGGAGGACAGGATGGAGAAGATGAATAGAGTGGAAAAACTTTCCATGGGAGTACTAATCTTCCAAGCCTATGGTATGTGAAAGATGTGATTTTTTTTTTTTTTTAACTGATCCTTGTTTCACGAACTGGTCTATTGAACTGCACTTTAACCCTAGAACACTAACCATGGGTGAATTTCACCCGAACAATTGTAATTATTATGATTTTCATAATGTTGCTGATGTCTGCTGATGTCTGAGGTGGGCGGGTCCTTGGGTACCTTCAGGATGCCCACTGACGTCATAGAAGGTATATTTCCCTGCCCCCATCCCTGCTTTTTTCTACAGGCAGGTCTTAGTGATAGAGTGTTAAAAAAGATTCCCATACTCCCACAATGGTCAACTGATGCAATTAGACTGTCCCTTCACTGGACAAGTTTTTTTTTTTTACAATACCCAACTTTTTTTTTTGGGGGGGAAATTTCATGTTGAAATATTAAAGAAGAGTACCTCAATTTACCATGTATTGTTATACATTAATATATTTTTATGATTATTGTTTTTTAGGGAATATATTGTATCAGGTAAAATATACCCACCGTTAGTGATGGGTTAGTGACTATTTTCATGGTTAGTGTTCTAGGGTTAAGAAGTACCTGCTGCTTCTTTTTTTAACCTCACACACACCTGCATATCGTCTCTGTCGGGTGGAAACCGCATACGTCCAGAATTTTTACTTTTCAAAAGTGTTACTTTTCAGGATTCAAATGAAAAACTAGCTCTACAAAACGTGGCGCAAAGCGGCGCGTTTTGAGCTTGTAGATCTGCTATTTTGGATACTTTTGTGTGACACTGTAGTATGATCAAGTAGGGCGTTGATTTACAAAAAAAATCACAAAAAGTTAGAATATGGAGATAAGAGGTTTCTGCCCGACAGCAACGATATGATGCCAATGTTCTAAACATCATGTATATGCAGTATAGCTGCTACTACATACGCTATCTGTATACGTACAGTATTTTTGATTATTTAACCAGTTCCTATCCTGTGTTTTTTCCCTCTTTTCTCTCCTGCTCTTGATCTTCTCACGGAAACTACTAAATGATGGAGCGCACACTAAATAAATGATTCCACCCACTTCTTTACACCCGCAAAGCAACCTGTGATCATGTGATGTGACAAATCCTTCCCTTTGAGCAACATTCAAGTCAACCTATACATAATACTAGTGGAAGGTATTTCTGGGGAGGAGTTAACCCATTAAGAGCTGGAACGCATCTGTGTCATTTTTTGATTTGAGCAAAAAAAGCATGATTTTAAACTTTGGCTATTCAAAAATAGCAGATATACAAGCTCATAGCGCGGCACCGAGTGCCGCGCTATGAGCTTGTAGATCTGCTATTTTTGAAAAATCGAGAAAATGTGTGCAAATTAATATATTTATATTCTTTTAAAGCGAACATTTTTAACCCAAATCTTTGCTTCTGGGGGGTCCCCTGGAACAAAATATTTTGAGATGGGGGTCGGCGCCCAAATACATATAATTTTGGGTGTCCTTGACATGAAAAAGTTTGAGAACCACTGATATAGAAACATACGTTTTTCAGAAAACTGTTGGGATTTAGAAGACATTAATAAGAATCGGCCTCAGGTGTTAATGGGTTAAAGAGGAAGAAAAAACAATTTAAAAAAAACACAGAGTTCTGGTTCTGGTTCATGATTCCACTCCCTTTGGGAGAGGAGGTTTCTGATACAGACAGAATCCTTCCTCAGAAAACCAAGTCCCAGAAAAACAGATTAATGTCAGGAGATTACTGTCGTCTTACTTTCATACAGTTTACAGTTTAGGCAATTAGCAGACGCTCTTAATCCAGAGCGATTTACAAGTAAGCAAGGACACAACATGACTTCAAGTTTCCCGGCAAAGAGACAGATCCACATTTAGAGCAGTCGGAAAAAAACCTTCTGTTTGTGCATTAAGCAGCTAGTGTTCAACAAGAAACCTCTGCATTGCTGTTACCATCACATGGGAAGCTGTTGTCACTAAACATGAAAAAGAGACTCTTTGTCTCATGTTGTTGTCTGTTGGTGGGCCTGGTGGTACATCTAACAGATGTCCTAGTCGGTCATTATCCTGAGCCCTGGGGAAACTACCGCCAGTGGTGGAAGAAGTACTCTTCCTATTTTACTTTACTACTATTTTACTTCAGTATAAGTAGCAATAACACAATGTTGAAATACAAAATATTCTATATTCAAAATGCTATGATGCAACGCTGTAGTGAGCTTGTAGATTGGCTATTTTTGAATAACCCACGTGCAAAATAGGGCTTCATTGTTTAATGTATGTTTTGTAATAATGATCTAAATCATCTATCAGCTTATGACGGACATTTTCATCAATATTCTATTTTTGCCACAGACGTACAAAATAAGCAGTCAATAATATTACCAGATACATAGGCCCAGCCCTAAATGTACGCTAATGGCTATGCCAATGTGCATGTAGTGAATATCAATCAGTCTATCAACCCATTTGCAGAACAGCACTAGAGTAAAATGTACCCAGTTACTTTCCACCACTAACTGCCACTGAGAACGCACTTCACACACACACACACAACTGCAGCAATGCAACGACAGAGCCAGTCTGGTGGGGATGTACAGAGGCGTAGGAGTATGAAACATGAGGAATGGTTCAAAACACCAGCAACACCATCCCCTGGATAAATGAAGATTATCCAGATTGGGAGATTGGTCAATCTCAGCTCCTACAAGCAGATTATGCTTGACACTAGCGCACCCAAGTGGCTATATGTAAAAGTACACGAGACACCAATTAGGGACAAAATGTGCTTCCATACCATGAAAAGGTTTGAGCACCACCGATGTACAGCAACACTACATTGTGAAGCGCTTTGGAGAAAATGGACCGCATTTCTTCAGCCTTATTGGACCAAAGAAACATTATTTTCCTTTTTGTTCTACACCACACACTTCAACCCATTCAATCCGGGAACACATCTCTGTCATTTTAGATGTCTTTGGCTATTTATTTATTTCAATCGTGAAAATGTGTGCAAATCTTTGAATGTATATTTTTTAAAGCGAACATTTGTAAAAAAAAAAAAAGTGTTTTGTTCCAGGGACCTGCAGAAGCAAAGATTTGAGTTCAAAATGTTGTCGGTTGGTGTTTTTGTTTCAAAAAATATATGTATTCAAAGATTTACAAGCTGGTAGCGCGGCTACGAGCTTGTAGATCTGCTATTTTTGAATAGCCAAAGTATAAAATAATGGTTATAGCTCAAATCTAAAATGACACAGATGCGTTCCCGCCCGGACAGATGTTTTATCTAGAACGGTTTGACAGTCTGCCATAACTGACACGGAGTAAGGAGATCTTTCAAGGAGTGGTAGCGAGAGAGAGAGTGGGCGTGAGAATGACTTCAACGCCAAAAAATGAAGACATGGACTTAAGGAAATACTCCGTTATACACATCCTGTTCCTTGTAAAAGGGGACATTCCACAATGCAAACACACCCAAATGTGAGATGAATCGATAAAAAGGTGATCACAACGGCAACTTTGTGTTGTGATCTCTGTCTTACTTTTTAAAATGTTGTTTATAAAACAGGAGAGATGCTGTTATGTCCGCTGGTCCGTGTTTAAGCACTTCTCTCAGAGAGAGAGGGGTTTTAGCAGGTCTTAAAACCCATTCAATCTCTTGTCATTTTAGATTTCTTTGGCTATTAAAAAATAGCAGATATAGAGCTTGTAGATCTGCGATTTTTTTTTTAATCGTGAAGATTTGTGCAAATCTTTGAATACGTATTTTTTTAAGCGAACATTTGTAAAATATTTTGTTCCAGGGACACCCCTAGAAGCAAAGATTTGAGTTTTGCACAAAGACATAGCAGATCTACAAGCTCATAGCGCGGGCTTGTATAGCTGCTATTTTTGAATAGCCAAAGAAATCTAAAATGACAAGAGATGCGTTCCCGGAGTGAATGGGGTTAATTAAGGCATGCTGGACACATGAGAGAAGAACCGGGGATTTTCGTAAACTCAAACCGACTACATCTACGCCCAGCGGGGCTGGCTGTAGATCAGAGACAGCCATTGCACCTGCAAAGAGCCTTCTGTGTACACTACAAGAGTCTTCCTTGCACAGATTATTTTTTTTGCCATATTGTTTCCCTGAATTCTTTGAATGTTTCCTCTTTCAATAGCAACACACAAAACCTCCATTTTTAAATAAACACCAGGTGTGCATGGATGCCCTGCCAGGGCTGAATGTGATCAAACCGACTGTATAATCCACAACGGTCTGATCCTATTACACATGTATCACATAGCAGACATTCTGGTTCTTCTGATTCCTCTTGGTCTAGACTACAGACAATGAGGTCAGATCTGTGGTGGTCACATTAAAGGTGGGGTAAGTGATTTTCTTTGGTTAAAATAAGTGTTAAATAGCTCTATGTTCTGATAGTACTCATTGCTATAGAGTGTTTGTTCAGTAAAAAGGAGTCTCCCATGTCTCTCCAGCTCTTTATTAAACAGAAAATGCATTTTCAGTGCTCTCTCCTGATTGGCTTAAATGTTGTCACCTACCTGAAAATGTACTATATTCTGTTTACTAAAGAGCTGGAGAGACCCCTGTGACCGAACAAACGCTCTGTAGCAATGATTACTATCAGAATATAGTACTTTCACCTTTTTAACAACAAAATACCCAAAAAATATCACTTACCCTACCTTTAAGTTTATTTTGTATCCATCCCAAAGTAAGCAAAAATGATTTAATATTCTCCTCTCATTCTGCCTGGAATTCATAAAATAAATGATGTAAGACTGACAGAGTGTAATTATGAAAAATTGGGACCGGGTGAAAAAAGGGTTACAAAATCGTGGGATAAAGAATTTAAAGATACACAAATATTTTAAAAAAAAGAGTAATTATGACACACATTAACCCATTAAGACCTGAGGCCGATTCTACGCCTTCTAAATCAGTAGTTCTCACACTTTCAAGATTTTTCCAAAATGTTCAAAAATAGTCTGCTATTTTTGAATAGCCAACGCAGACATCTAAAATGACATGCTTTCCCGGTTTTAATGGGTGAAATTACTACATCCATTATTTAGGTTTGATCCTGGGTTAAGTGATAGAAGAAAGACATAGAATTACAGATACCGTCGAGTGGTGGAATCGTGCGGAAAAGTCAAGAAAAAGACATGCTTGTCATAGTTCTGTACCAAAGCAGACTGTACAGCAAAAGGCCTGCCGAACCGAACCGTCACTTCAGAGGAATGAGAGAAAACTATTAACGAATGTAATGCAAAACATTAGTGCTTTAATACAAGCTTAAACTAGCCCTGGTGGTACTTGTGCCAGAGGAGTGTGTGTGTGTGTGTGTGTGTGTGTGTGTGTGTGTGTGTGTGTGTGTGTGTGTGTGTGTGTGTGTGTGTGTGTGTGTGTGTGTGTGTGTGTGTGTGTGTGTGTGTGTGTGTGTGTGTGTGTGTGTGTGTGCGCGCGCGCCCGTGCGTGCATGCATTCGAGAGAGAGAGAGAGAAAGAGAGAAAGCATATACAGGCATGAAAGACGAAATAGAGAGTAACGAATGTATTGATTGCAGAAAATATCTGCTATTTTTGAATAGCCCGAAGAAATGTAAAATGACACAGATGCGTTCCCGGTCTTAATGGGTTAAAATGAATAGCAAAGTGAAGTCTCTCAGGCCTTCAGAGAAACGCTGAATGGTGGTGAACGTACCCGTAGTCATCGATGAGATGTGACCCCAGCACCACCACCTCCAGCTCAAAGTCGTCCGGCTGGGCTTTGAGCCCAAACATGATGGGGGCCAGTTTGGAGTAGTCTGCCCGGTTACAGGTCGCCACGCACACCCTCAACTTCTTCTTCATGTTCACCGCCTGGGGGTACGGATCACACACACACACACACACACACACACACACACACACACACACACACACGTTAATACAGTTGAAATATGCAGAGAGAAACACAAACCTTCCCCCACCCACACCCACATACACACACACGTGAAACCATCTCATTCAATTTAATCCTAATACTCAGCACATCATGTCTAATGTCTAAGACTTATGGATCAATGTGAACATTGATCCATAACTCAATCTAAATCTAATCTAAACCCTAACTCTACCAACTTAAGTCCTATATACTTTGTCGTAAAACATGCCCAAAACAGGGACCCCAGGTTGAAACTGGTTACGAGCGGTTTTCTACTACACTGTAAAATCCTCAGTGTTCATTTAACTCTGAAAGTGCTCAAATGTTCAGTGCGATTTATCGAGCACACATGCTGCTTGACGGCCAGATTGCCAGACGACACCTTGGTCTGTAGAAGCCAGTGTTATCACACACACACACACACGCACGCGCACACACGCACACACACGCGCGCACACACACCTGATGTTGCTCCTCGAGCATCCCCCTCTCCATCTTTTCCCTGGTCCTTTGCATTCTCAGGTAGTACAGCTCCTAGAGAGAGAGAGAGACAAGACATAGAGAGGAAGAAAGATGAAAGAGAGAGAGAGAGAGAGAGAGAGAGTTAGGGCAGTGTAAAAGCATCGTCGGTCGTCCACTCATTAAAACGAACACGGGTCATACTCACATGAGTTTTCCTATTATGCAGACGCTGAGGCATGGAAACAAAACATAACAAAAAGACAACTATGCTAAATTAATCTCTGTGCCACTCATTATCATCAACATCAGTAGTAGTATGCAGAAACAACTTTCATACCCGGCAAAATCCTTAGTGTTAATTTAACATTTGACATTTTAGAAAGAGTTAAAAACGGAAACAAATTGACCTGCAAATCAGGGAGCGTACAAGTGGAACCAAATGGACCCGTACGGGCTCTCCGAGTTAAATTTAACTAACACTAAGGATTCTACAGTATACAATGGTTCAGACCGTGGGAGAACGTGCATGCCATTCCAGGAATTCAAGTCATTCAAGCTTTCTCACGAGCTCTGTGAAAAGCGAGGGCAAAGTATGCAAAATTGGCATCCTGTCAGCTGGACATTCAGACGCAAAAATGTGCACGCCTATGACCACAGGAAGTCATAACAGAAAGCGTTAAGCCAATGACAGTCAGGGACAGGGGGGTCCACTCCTTTTGAATCTCAGTGGATCGTTAAGGAGGACGAGTGGTGGAAAAAGTACTCACATTTCTTACTTAAAAGTAAAAGTATCAATACTGCAATGTAGAAGTACTCTGTTACAAGTAAAAAGTCCGGAATTCAAAATTTACTTGAGGAAAAGTACAAAAGTATTGGTATCAAAATGTACTTAAAGTAGAAAAAGTAAAAGTACTCATTATGCAGAATGTCCCATTCAAGTTTTCAAATGTATAAATATCTTTTGAAAATAGCCGATCTACAAGCTCACAATGCGTCGCGATGCGACGCATTGTGAGCTTGTAGATCGGCTATTTTCAAATGCCAGAAATATATATAGGGCTGAAGTGGTTAACGTATGTTTTGTAATAATAATCAAAATCTTCAAAGTAACTAGTAACTAAAGTTTTCAAATAATTGTAGTGGAGTAAAAGTACAATATTTGCCTCTGATATGTAGTGGCGTAGAAGAAAAAGAACTGAAAATTGGAAATACTCCATTAAAGTAAAAAATACCTCAAAATTGACCCCATTGAGTAAATGCACTTAGTTACTTTATACCACTGAGGAGGACGTCATTAACATCACAAAACAGTGGAGTGACCAAATATGTCACCACATGCGCCGTGAAGGTTTATCATTAACATACAGATTAAGTATGTCTTTGTGCCTTAGTTGCTACTGCTATGCTTACAGCTTTCCAATATAATTTCCATGTTCCCAGATCACAAAGTCGCCCCAGTATGTTTGGGTTTTCCAGATTTTCTAAAGACAGAAATAGTTCAGATCACCTGAATTTAGTTCATCATCATCATAACATTTAGTTATTTTTTATGTTAATGCCCTAGGCATACAGTAGATCAGGGATGGGCAGTATTTATTTCCAGAGGGCCACACATACAATTGAATTGAAACTTGACACACATAGTGCTGAATTATGTTAAAAAAGAAATGTTTACAGCTGTACTGTACTACTCTGGTGTAGCCTACTCTGGCATTACAATAAAAACACAAAACAATATAAAACAATCCAGGTCAATGCTGTATCAACTTTTAAATGAGCCTATACATTTATACAGGATCTTATCTTATCTGATATGCACCACGCCAAAAGGTCACTGATCAAACACATCGCATTATGTTATAAATATGGAACAAAGAGTTGACTGTTTCACTGTTTACATTATAAACATAAAACATCTGAGTACATACGGATGGAGGAATGCAGGCATAGTACTCAAATGGTAAATATGAATTACTATTAAGTCGGGTTAAATTAATTTGTCTCAAAACCATTAACATGGCAGCCTTTTAGAATGTAGATTTAGGGGGGGCATTTAGCATTTAGCTTTTCTTTGAGGACTTGGCGGGCCGGATTGAGACGGTCAAAGGTCCGGGTCCGGCCCCCGGGCCGTATGTTGCCCATGTGTGGCAGTAGATGGCAGTTTATTATCCTTCTATTTGTATGTGTATTTATAAGATAAGATAAGATAAGATAAGACCTTAATTGATCCCTGTGGGGAAATTCAGTTGTAGCACAGCAGTACGAGTGAAACAGTGGAGATACGTAGGTAATAATTATTTTTAAGATTTGAGTTTAATATTGATTTTAACAGTAATATTGATTTGATTATTACTTCCATTGTATCACACTGATGGTTGACCTAGTAACCTATGATATTTATACAGAAGACTAGCTATTTCCCACAAAAAAAATGCCATTTTAAGTCCATCGGTCACTATGGTCAGAATCATTTCAATAAAACGGAAAACATTTGTGTTTCCTTCTTCCTTGCAAATAAGATATAGTTACAGTATAATATATAATCCATGGACACTGAACCATAATTTCAGGCGATGGAGATGAGACTTTTCTAACCAATAACATTTAAGGCTATACTGTATTACAGGGTTAAGGTTGTTAAAATAAACTTTGCAAAAACAAAGATGTCCCATCATCTCATCATCATCATGTAGCATGTAGCTATATAGCTTTTACATTCCTGCCTTGAGCATCTACTGTAGCATCAAATGAAAACAACCGTTATTGTTTCAGACTATTATTGGCGAATTCGGTTGGGGGTGGGGTCACCCCTGATGACCCCAACCAGGATGATTCCTGGTATCACACTGACGGACCCACCGCACCGCCTTTGTTCCCCGCTATGTTGATCAAGGCCTAGAGTCAATATTGGCCTGGAGTGACCTATAGGGCCTGCACACAGATGTGTTGATGCTCCATCCATTCTAGAACACACTGTCCTCATGGCTGGGGATGAGCTTTTCACAAACACAAACGTTAACCCATTCAATCCGGGAACATCTGTGTCATTTTAGATTTTTTTTTCCTATTCAAAAATAGCAGATATACTCAGCTCATAGCGTGACACGATCTGCTATTTTTTTTAAATTGAAAAAAATGAAAAAATATAAAGATATTTTTAAAGCGAAGATTTGTAAATCAAATCTTTGCTTCTGGGGGTCCCTGGAACAAAACATGTTGAGACGGGGGTCCGCGGCCAAATACATATCTAAAAAACGTTTTCTAAATCCTAACATACAGTATATGTTGCTATATCAGTGGTGAATTTCCATGTCAAGGACCCCCAAAATGTATTTTGGCCGCGGACCCCTATCTCAAAATATGTTGTTCCAGGGACCCCCAGAAGCACAGACCGGAGTTAAAAATGTTCGCTTTAAAACATATACAGTATATGTATATATGTATATATGTATATATATATATATATATATATATATATATATATATATATATATATATATATATATATATATATATATATATATATATATATATATATATATATATATATATATATTCAAAGATTTGCACAAATGTTCCACTATTAAACCAAAGAAATCTTAAAATGACACAGATGCGTTCCCGGTCTTAATTGATTGACCAAGCCAGGGACGGACTGCTGCTCCTACACCCTGGAATTGATTGTGCAGAAATCAATGTCCCAGACTGAGCCATCAGTGTTTTCTGCCAGGTGTTGTTGCACTGCTTTCCAGACAAGACACACTAGCAGCCCAAGTGTTGACTTCACATGCAACAATGGTGTCGCTGATGTTTCCATTGTGACAACACATAACCTTTTAGCCAGCGGAGCAGAAAAATGGCGTGCAACACATTAAGAGACATCTTTGAAAGGGGAGACTGTGGCGCTAGCATGGCTGCCACTGAAATCTGTGCCATGGCCAAACCTCATGTGTCCAAAACTGTTTGTTTTCAGGATTCAAATTCAAAAGTAGTAAAAGTAGCAGATCCACAAGCTCGAAACGCGTCGCTTCACGCCGCGTTTCGAGCTTGTGGATCTGCTACTTTTGTAGCGACGCAGCAGTAGGGTATTAATTTACGAAAAAACACAAACAGTTAGAATATGGAGATGGGAGGTTTCTGCCTGACAGCGACGTTATGTAAAGTAGATTTTCTACTGTTTCACTACAGGAAACAGCCACTGTATTCTTCTCGTTACTGTGTAACCAGGCTTAACAGTCACACTGAATACATTATCAGGAATGAGGCCTGCTGTAAGGGGATTCCTGTTCACTATGAAAACTCCCAGCTGGTCAGAAGGTTTTTTCCTTTAACCCAGATAGTTTGAACCACAATTGTTGTTGTGGAATCTGATTTCAAACGCATCTAAATGACATAATATTAATGTCCTTAAACATGACTTCTGCATTGGTTCCAATAGACAGAATAATTATGACATCACCACAGCCCAAAAAATATTTCCGGGTATATAACGACAGCAGCGTCGCATTGGAGCATTATTATTCATTCACCTTATATGTGGAATAATAACAGGACACTTATTATATTGTTATAGAGCATAGCATTGAAAAGACCATGAAGGTTCACTGTGTTTTTGACGACACAATAAAGCATCTTATATGTGGAATAACAGGACACTCTTATGATATTGTTATTGACTATTAGAAATATGTTATTTTGTTCTAAATATCCACAGGTTGACAAACTAGACATAGCTAATGTTCTGGGCCTTTTATTTTAAATTGTGAAAATGTCGGGTAGAAAATACTTTCTAAATCGGGAAGTACCTGTTTGTTTACTAAATAATCTGATCTGGTCTAATATCCAGTTACATTTCCCCCTCTCTAAAGTTGGCTGTGTGTGAGTTTGTAAAACCAAACGAAACCATGTTACCAGCCAACAGAAACCAGCATGCTGCAAATATATGATATGCCTGGCTACCCTTTCCACATTCTGCAGCACAGCTACATGCTTCTCCATTATCCCACAGCCAGCCATGGGCAAAAGCATTTCATATTCTACTAGGCGACTTTGTTCAAATCAAATAGGCCAGTGGGTTCACAAAACCTTTTAGCTCAAGACCCAAAAGAAAAATGGGAGGTTTGCCCCGGGACCCAAACTAGTCAAAATAGCCGATCTACAAGCTCACTTATTTTATATTTTATTTTATTATGAAATACTCAAAATGTTGGAATAGTTTTTTTTAATTGATGAACATTTGTGATTTATTTTTTGTTTAATGTTGAAATAATATATCTCTGCTGTCGGGCAGAAACCAGCTACAGGTATATCCAAAATATTAACTTTTCAGGCAATGAAAACAACACAATACTGCCTCATCAATGTCGGTATGGTGACTTTATACTTGAATGTGTCCTTATATTATCATCTCTTTACCCAAATACAGCTCAAGTGGAGTTCGGAGGCTTTTGACCAGTAATGTGGCCAATATACTTTTGTACTTTTACTCAAGTACATTTTTAATACCGTACTTGTAACAGAGTGTTACACTGTTGGTCAGGCTCTACCATCAAGTAACTGGATAGATAGTTGGCAGAGAGAGACAGCGCTCTGGAATGCTTGGTCCAATTTTGTGATTTGTTTTCCCCCAATGGTGTCAGTGAATATTTCATTAGTCCCCGCATTTCTTAACCTGCCGCCTCCATAAATCTATATTATTTAATGTTAAAGAGCTTCACTTGCTCTGACAGTTTGACATGACCCGTGGCAAAGAAGTAACAAACAACCTTGGCTTGGAACGGCAAAAAAGTTGAAAACATTAAAACTTTGTGTTTATGTAAGACTGTTTTAATAGGGTTGCATCATCATCCATCACCGCCTAGTTATAAATGTGAAAGGGCCCATAAATTCAGCTGTCTAGGTAATTACACTGGAGGAGACGTCAAGTTGAGCAGGAAAGCCTTTGAGTTCATAGTTGACATTTGGCAAGAAAGATAAACCGATTCACATTTCCAAAAACAATGACTCAACTTCCAGTTATGGTTTATGCTCGGTCTCACCGCGGTGTCGCACACTGAAAATAGCCAATCTACAAGCTCACGAATCTGCTATTTTCAACAGGGTATGAATCAGGATTTTTGTAGCAGGTGGTCACTGGTCAGACAGACTCACCCATCTTATTACGTCATCAGTTCCAGTCATCATGTCTGGGTTTTACCAGCGAAAACTGACGTAAGCCTCTGATTGGCTGGGCTGTAACGGAGGTCTGTGGATTGTTCAATTCATAATGTCTGTCATTACCTTTTCTTTTATAACTTGAGCTTGCAGATTGGCTTTGTTTACTATTTTTGTGCAACACTGTTGTACGACGGAGCATAAAATAGGGCTTAAAGCGGCACTATGTATTATCCAGTCCATATTATTTTAAATGAATAAAAATGTAATTTTATTAATACAATATACCTTATACAACTGGGGTGGTTATATTTGGTCTCCCTGCTCTTCTATTGAGACATTTAGATCGTGTCAAAGGTCATGTCTCACCTAGACACAGGATCTGACACGAATTTTGACCTGATTTTCAACTCAAGATACATTTATCCCCTGGGCAATTAGCTCAATAGTAAAAAATATCAGCACTTGCGCAAGAAACCGGGTTCAAATTCGGGGTAGAAGAGGAAAAGTTACATAGTGCAGCTTTCAGACTAATTGATATAGTTGATTATAAGAAAATCGATTCGAATGTATTTGTATTGATTCGTTGGTATATAAAAAGGAATAATCACTGAGAAAGGTTGCAAGCACTGCTTCAATCCAAAGCAGTGTCCTGTGGTTTGTGCAGGAGTGGGGCCACGTCAGCCCTGCCCTCACGCTGTAACACAGATGGTTCTGAGCAGGACACCCTCATTAAAAACACAGAGAGAACTAGATGACCTGCCCAAGGCCCGGACCACCATGACACCACATTTTTGGGGAAATACTAGACAGAATGTGACACAGTCCTACTTATGAAGCACAGCACACATGAAAGTCGTGTGTACTGATTGAAGACACCATATATATACTGTATTATATGGTATATACATATTTCATATTTGCATAGAATAAAGCAAAATCTCATGACTGAAACCTTTTGTCAGGCCAAGTCCTAATCTGTGATTTGTGAAACAGCATGAAAGGAGTCCTCCACACTAGTGCTCCGTTTCCCAAACAATTAGCACAATACGTAGAATTGTGATGTTCTTGCTGTTCTACATATAGCCAACCAGTTGAAGAAATTGCAGATTGAGGCTTTTCGCCTTTATGAAATATTACGTTTTATGGAAGATGCTTCTGAACATGCTAGTTTGACCAAATACTCATCTTAAAATAACTAATAACCAAAAATAGCCGATCTACGTGTTGTGAGCTTGTAGATCGGCTATTTTCGGTGCTATGCTACTGTTACTGTACCATAGTAGACATGCTGGCTTCTATGGAATCCAAATGACTGAAATCAGTCGTGGCGACTGAGAACTTTAATGCATGCATTTGTTTTAATAATAGATTGAATTGATTAGTTTGACTAAACCGTTGCACCACTAACACATACAGTAACACACACTGTATGGCCTCTGTCTGCACACACGTTGCAGTGTGTAACACGATCAGAACAACGTGTCCCATAAAATAAGACACAACACAAAAAAAAACGTAAAGTGAGATTAGATTTGCCTGCCTGTGTGGCACACAGACACAGTGCAAAAAATAGGCCTAGGCATGTGTGTGCGTGTGCGCGTGTGTGCGTGTGTGTGTGTGTGTGTGTGTGTGTGTGTGGGGAGGGGAGGGGGGGGGGGGGTTGCGTCCCACACACACTCTCAGTGCATATTTTTAACCCTCGCTTTGCTCAACGAGTTCTAGACAGCAGAATAGCTCTTTACAGCGGTGGTCTGGAAGAACAGTGGCGGGGGAGGGAAAGAGGGTGGGTGGGCTATACTGCTAGTACAGTTTGTACCGCTGGCGGTTCAGCTCCAGTGAAGCGGGGCCGGAGATTTTAAAAAAGTGTCTTGCTCAAGGGCAACATGGTCGGTTGGCGTGCTGTTGATGCTTGGATGCATGTCCGAGTGGATATGGGTTTACAGGATGAAAATAATATTAGGAGGACAAATCCTTTTGGTTCGGTGGGGTTTCTGTTCCGTGTGTTGCATTCCTGAACGTGTGTGAGTGCTTCTAACCGTCGGTTCATTCACAGCCATGACAACCTGATCCACCGGGTGTATTTAGTGGTTGTTTGTTTGTTTGGGTGCCAGATGGGAGCATTGTGACAGGACACAGGACCTGCACCACCATTTTTTTTTGTTGTTGTTGTCTCAGGCCATCTTTGAGAGCCTAACGCCGTGTTCAAACTGGCAGATACCAAGGTGCAGGCTAACGTTCTTTTTTTCAATGGACGCCAGCAGTGGTGTAAAGTAACTAAGTACTGTACTTAAGTACAATCTTGAGGTATTTTTTACTTTACTGGAGTATTTCCAATATTCAGTACTTTTACTTCTACTCCACTACATCTCAGAGGCAACTATTGTACTTTTACTCCACTACAATTATTTGAAAACTTTAGTTAACAGTTACTTCGGAGATATAAATTATTATATTATAAAACATAAATTAACCACTTTATCCCTATTTTATACCTAGGCTATTTGAAAATAGCCTATCCACAACGCGTCGTGAGCTTGTAGATATGCTATTTTCAAACATTTTAGTACTTTTACTTTAGGCACTCTTAAGTATATTTTGATGCCAATACTTTTGTACGTTTACTCAAGTAACATTTTGAACACAGTATTCGAGTATTTTTATATTGTGGTATTGCTACTTTTACTTAAGTGAAATATCTGAGTACTTCTTCCACCACTGGTCGCCAGTGACATGAAGATACAAAGATACATCCGGACAACGTGTGTAGCTGCTACAAAAACTACAGCAGCTACAAAGCTACAAAGAAGTTGAGCTGGTTTCAACTTCAGATACAAAGATAGGAAGCTACAAAGATGCTGTGTAGATTTGTGTCTTTGTATCTGCCAGTGTGAACGCAGCATAAGGCCTGATTTATGCTTGGGCGAACAACATAGCAGATCTACAAGCCCACAGCGCGTCACATCTGGCTTGTGGATCGGCTATGTTCGGCGAATTATAAACCGGGCTTAATACGGGACAACACCACCCTGCTGAACACATCTCATTTACCAAAAGATAATGATCTGTAAACATGTGATGTAGTCCAATGAATGAATCAACACACACACACACACACACACACACACACACCCTCCAGTCCATGCAGTCATGCCTTTTTCCTCTCACCACAAAATATTCATAATTCCACAGACACTTTATGCTATAAATCCTGTGGTGCAGCCTAAACCTCACTCGGCACGCCCCCACACACACACACACACACACACACACACACACACACAGGCGATTTCTAAACAAGCATCACAAGACAGCATCAGCAGCAGCCGGCCAGCACTATGCTATGCTATGGGGGCAGGGAGGAAGCATGTGAGATAGATAAGGCAGAATGAAACAGCCTAGAGGTAGGAAGAGAGAGAGAGGACAGACAGAGACACACAGAGAGAGAGAGAGAGAGAGAGAGAGAGAGAGAGAGAGAGAGAGAGAGAGAGAGAGAGAGAGAGAAACAGACGGACTGACTGAGAGAGAAGACAAGAAAACAGAACAAGGCATCTGACTCACATGAGGGTTTCTGCCCATGGGTCCCAGATGCATATCCATCCCACACCTCTTTGGATTCTAAGACAAAACGCTCTCTCCGTTTTCCTTTCCACTCCTCTCTCTCTCTCTCTCTCTCTCTGTCTGTCTCTCTATGTGTCTCTCTCTCTATCTCAGCCGCATAAGGCATCAACCAGGCCGGCTCCGCTGCATTACAGAGGCCTAGCGATACGCCAGCAAGGCGGCAGAGAGCAGAGAGGGGAAAAGGAGAGAGAGAGAAAGGAAGAGAGACAGAGGGAGGGCAGCGCAGACATAGAGAGGGGGGAGGGGCCGCGCGGGGGTAGACTCATTTGCATCCGAGCTCCTGATTGGCCGGGAGGGAGAGGGTGAGAGGAAGTGTGGGTTCCTGTGTGTGTGTGTGTGTGTGTGTGTGTGTGTGTGTGTGTGTGTGTGTGTGTGTGTGTGTGTGTGTGTAATACAGCATCCTCTGCTCTGACACTAGAGGCAGCTTGGTGCTCTCTAGACTCTAGTCTAGATAGAGAGCACCGACTCTCAAAGTGAGGTCCTGGGACCCCAAGGGGTCCTTGAGGGGGGTTTCAGTGGGTCCCCAGCAAAATGAGGAACAGTATAAACACTTTTCGGCCATTCACGTTGTGAACTTGTAGATTGACTCTTTTCGATTTTTTTTGACAAATGCCGACAAAACTTCTCTTATGGGGGTCCCTGGCACAACAAATCTTTTCAAATGGGGGTCTGCGGCCACACACACACACACACCACACACACCACACACACACACACACACACACACACACACACACACACACACACACACACACACACACACACACACACACACACACACACACACACACACACACACACACACACACAGGGGGGGACCTTGGGATGAAAATGTTTGAGAACCAAGAACACGAGAGAGCACATTCCAACTGAGGCGTCAACCGAGTCACCACCGGGAGAACACAACTTTAGATAGAATACTTTTATATGTAAAAAAAGCAGTGATCGAGTTCTTTACAAGATGCATTTGTGATAATGTCTGTGTATATGTTGTTTTATGGTGATCATCATACCACTGCAAATATGAGACACAGAATACAGTAAAGACAGTAAAGAAGGGAACAATCGTTGTCAAGAGAGACAAAATAAAACCTAGCAGCAAAGTAGGCTAATCCACACACAGACAGAACAATGCATGACCACAAACAATAGCTCAGCTAACACAGGACGTCTGGTCCTCCCTTGTTTGGCCAACACTAGTCTCTTCTCCCTCCAGGCTCCCCGATTGCAGAGGTGGAAAAAGTACCCAAATGTTTTACTTAAGTAAAAGTATCAATACTGCAATGTAGAAGTGCTCTGTTACAAGTAAAAGGCATGTGTTCACAATGTTACTTGAATAAAAGTACAAAAGTATTGGCATCAAAATGTACTTAAAGAACCAAAAGTAAAAGTACTAAAATGTTTGAAAATAGCAGATCTACAAGCTCACAACGTGTCGCGATGCGACGCGTTGTGAGCTTGTAGATCGGCTATTTTCAAATAGCCTAGGTATAAAATAGGGCTAAAGTGGTTAATGTATGTTTTGTAATGTAATCATTTATATCTGCAAAGTAACTTGTAACTAAAGTTTTCAAATCATTGTAGTGGAGTAAAAGTACAATATTTGCCTCTGAGATGTAGTGGAGTAGAAGTAAAAGTTTAGATAATTGGGAAATACTCCAGTAAAGTAAAAGTACCGCAAAATTGGACTTAAGTACAGCACTTGAGCACATGTACTTAGTTACTTTACACCACTGTATTTAACCAGGCAGGCAAGATTAATAAGATCATGTGGGTTCACAAAAACATTTGTGAAACCACGTGATCAGTCTGGCCAATATTATGCCAGGCTACTGATCTCACATCTCAAGCGTCTGTTAAATGCCTAAATTGTAAATAATTGCAAATAGAAAAAAGAGCAATGCGTCAAGTACTGTTAAACGAAGGATAAGCCACAGTTTTTCTGTTGGGCAACAAACATGAACGGTAATAGAAAGACTTCTTACAAAAGCGATTGTGAAACATTGAGCAAGGAAATCAGTTTAAGGTGTGGGACAGGACAGTAATTCCAAGATAGCTATTTCCGTAGTTTAAGAGGAAGTGTTTCTATATATAACCTGTCAATGGTAAAGACAGGCTCTTGTCCTGCTGTAAACATGGAAAAAAAACCTGAACAACCAACAGGGTTCATTTTAGGAAACAGACAAATGACAAATGTCCAGTTTCACTGGGACTTCAACAGGCATCTGGTCTAGTCTAGTCCAGGGGTTCCCAAACTTCATCAGCTCGATACCCAAAAGATAAATACGGTGTCTCCCCGGGACCCAAACTTGAGAAAATACATTGTGAATGAATAACTTAAAGGGGAAGACCACCCATTTTCAATATTTAACTATGTCATTAATATAGCATAAAGGAGTTGTGTGGAAATAAGAAAAAATTTAAATGTTAAAAATTTTAAATTTTAAACCCAAATTGATTTTGGGTTTAACATTGCAAATTACACCATGATGAGTCATCACGGTGTAATTTGCAATGTTAAACCCAAAATCAATTTGGGTTTAAAATTTAAAATTTTTAACATTTAAAATTTTTCTTATTTCCACACAACTCCTTTATGCTATATTAATGACATAGTTAAATATTGAAAATGGGTGGTCTTCCCCTTTAAGCCCCATTTTGAAAATAGCCAATCTACTAGCTCACAATGCATCGCGACGAGTTGTGAGCTTAGCTGTTTTTACAATTTCTTAAATGTTTTTTGTTTTGTTTTTATTTTATGAAATTGTTTAGAATTGTTTAGTTTTGATTTATTTCATTTTATTTTTTGAAAAATTTGAAAAAGAAAATTGCAATAATATGAAAGTGTGGTCAGTGTTTGGGAAACACTGACCATACATGGGCAACAAGCATCCCTCTCAATCAGTTTTAACATGATTCAGCCCTGCGTTTAAGGTTTTCGGCCCTTCGCTCACTTTATCGCTGTCAGTATGGCCCTCTGGGGAACGAAATGCTGCACAGACACCCATGGTCTAGACCAGGGGTCTTCAACGTTTTCAGGCGAAGGACCCCCTAGCTGAGAGAGAGATGAAGCAGGGACCCCCTCTATATTGTGTCTCAGATTAAACTTTTTTTGTTTACTTGGTCTGCTCATTTTTCCCCTCTACACCTATACCTCTGTGCCAAAAAATAGCCGATCTACAAGCTCACAACGCCTCGCGCTGCGAGGCGTTGTGAGCTTGTAGATCTGCAATTTTTTGGCTAAAGTTCTCCTCAGAAAAGGGATGCTAGGGTTCAAGTGGTTAAGGGACCAGTCGAAATTTACAGAAGGGGGTCCCTGGAGGAAAATAGGGGAGGGTCATGCCTTTATAATTTTAGTACAAGGGAGGGTCAGCTAATTTTACTTTGAATCCAAGGGAGGGTCATGCAATTTTGAATTGATAAAACAGTCCGTTTTTATATACCTTTTTAGTACAGCAGAACAGTGGTCAACGACCCCTCTCTATTTCAAATGATACAAAAGGATTCAAATCCAGTAACACCTGACATTTAAGAGACAGACAGATATACACACTACTATACAGAACGTCATACAATCAGCTTACAGGTTACTGGTATGAAGAGTGAAAACTATGTACAAGAGAAAAAAATCAGGGAGGAGGTGGGTTAAGACCTAGACAGGGGCCATTTTCGAATTGCACAAGTACAAGCGCACATGCGATTGATATGGGCACATTTCCTACTAATGATGACTCAACCAGGTAATCAGTTTCCCTTGAAATTCTAACTCCCATTTCTGTGGAAGTTCTTGACATCCGACTTCCAAGTAACTGACAACATTGATGCGTCATCATACATCAAATGAAAGCCTGTATTTACCTTGATGTACTAAAACCTCCCTTAAATACTTTGCGCTGTGTGCGTGTGTAAAACTGTCATCCTTGAGTTGAATTTCCTTTCTGTTGTCACGCACATTAACAGTATCCACCATCGATAAGATAAAATATAATACAAATCTTCACTTTCCTACGTTAGGGACCACATGTAATACCTCCACGGACCACTAGTTGAAAACCCATGATGTAGGTAACAGTGTTAATAATTATGGGATTCAATGGGTTTCCCACATGTAAGTTTAGAACACTGTCCATTCTGCTACCACTACAGACACTACACTGTGCATTTAGCAAGACTGACTACAGTAATGTTCTAATCAATGTGGAAAGCAAAACATTGTACATTATCAGTTTTAAATGTCATGTTGTTGTATTTGATGGGGAGGGTTAGGGGTGTCAAGATAACACTAATTTCACGATACATACATGATGTTGGGCATATGATATCGATATGATACATTATTAATGTTCTTTTCTCATGTATCATCAACATTGGCCATCATCTTTAGTTTTAAAATAACAATTATAAAGCACTTTAAAAAAACAATTACAAAGTGCTTTGTACACACAAATAAATGCATTTGTGCAAGCACCATACAGTAAGAACTCCTATAACTTTCACCGGCAAAAAAAATAAAGAAAATACAAATAATTTAAAAAATATTACGATACAGTATGACATCTTGACAATACCTATCGTCACATTGTAATACCACGATAGGCTATATCGTGGGACAATATATCGTGACACTCCTATAGGCGGGGAGGGTTAATCTTTTTTTTTTAATCACTTGGGGAGGGTCATTGATTTTTTTTTAAAGTCAAAGGGAGGGTCATGGCATTTTAGATCAGGGCACATACATTTTCTCCAGGGGTACCCTTCTTTAAAAATCGACCTGTCCCTAAGGTAAAAAAAACAAAAAAAACATATCACACTAAGATTTGGCGGACCCCCTGTAGTAACTCTGAGGACCCCCTAGGGGGTCCCGGACCCCCTGTTGAAGACCCATGGTCTAGAACTCTATGATCAGAGGGGTGGGGCCACACATAAAACTCCCTTCTGGCTGGGTTATCTACGGTTACGTTACAGCAGGGATGGGCAGCATTTATTTCCAGAGGGCCATACTGACTTGGATGAAGTGAGTGAAGGGCCACACATAGTGCAATTGAATTGAAACTTGAAACACATAGTGCTGAATTATGATAAAACTGCATGAATTTGGTAGACATGCCAGACTACTGTACAATAAGGTCCTTGCTTTCAAGAATTTTCAGTTTCAGTTAATTTGTTTTCTTTCTTTCTTTCTTTCTTTCTTTTTTACAGCTGTACTGTACTGTACTGTATCACTCTGGTGTACTCTGGCATTACAATGAAAACATAAAACAATAGAAAACAATCCACGACAAGGTCGTCTCATTTTTTAAATGAGCCTATAAATGTATACAGAATCTTATCTTATCTGATATGCAGGTCACTGATCACACACATTGCATTATGTTATAAATATGGAACAAAGAGTTGACTGTTTCACTGTTTACATACGGATGGAGGAATGCAGGTATTGTACTCAAAGGGTAAATATGAATTACTATTAATTGGAGTCGGGTTAAATCAATTTGTCTCAAAACCATTAACATGGCAGCCTTTTAGAATGCAGATTGGGGGGGTGGGTCATTTAGTTTTTGTTTGAGGACTTGTTGCAACAACATGTTGGGTGGAGGGGGGGGGGGTAGGAGACAACAACATGTTAGGTGGAGAGGGGGGGGGATAGGAGACGATTTCTGCTATTTGTGTTAGTGAAAGGGACACCAATGCGAAAGTGGTTAAACCTGGCATCGTTCTTTCGCTTAGTTGGGGAGAACAAAAGTTATACCACTTCAACATTTTAAACAAACCAAAAGGCTAGGGGTTTCTAAGTGGCTTGTGGAATAGAGAAATGTATACCCCAGACAAATAGCCTAATCAATGGCATCTGCCAGCTTGCTGGTGGTAATTTCCCACCTTACTTCTCTCTTATTTTAACCAATCATCTCACTTCTGCATCCGTACTTACGCACGCTGCTTCATTGCACCTGCTTACATTATGTAGAGGACATTTTGGTGGGTATACATTCACTATCAGTCTTTCAGTTGTACCAGACTATGTCGACAGAGAATGTGACGTCACACTGTTGAAAGTAGCTGAAAACCTCTCAAGATGGCGCCAGCTGTCTATTGAACTCCATTGAACGGGTTCCTCAAGCTATATATTGCTGCTCTACTCAATTTTTTGTATTGTTTTGTTTTTCAGATACCTTCCCACAATCCCTTTTGAATAATAATACTAAACTTTATTTATTTAGCACTTTTCAAAATAAGGTTACAAAGTACCTTATTCAGAGAACAGGATAAAATCACACCAACAGAAAGACAAAGTATGAATAAATATACATATTAGAAGGCATAAAAAAAATCCTGTCCAAGAGAGGAAATAAGAGAAGATAAAAGCATTAGGACATAGACAGGGGGAAATAGATAACATAAACTATGGATAAAGTAGAGAATAAGAAATACAATAGTAATAAAGCTCAAAGTAATGAAAAAAAAAGAATGGGTACAGGATTATAAAAAGGTTTTCCCTTAAAAGTAAGTTTTGAGAAGGGATTTAACCACATAATACCTATATCGTCTCTGTCGAGTGGAAACCTCATTTGTTCAAAACTGTTACTTTTCAGGATTCAAATTCAAACGTAAAGTAGCAGATCTACAACCTCGAAACGCGGCGCGAATCTGATACTAGGGGGGTCAATTTACGTTAAAATATGGAGATAAGAGGTTTCTGCCTGACAGCAACGATACACTTAAGTTGACCGGAGTCTCCCAGGGCTGTATACTAGGCCCACTCATGTTTTCGCTCTACACTACAACATTTTCACTGAAAATAGCAGATCTACAAGCACACAAACAATCTACAAGCGATCTACAAGCGTGAGCTATTTTTGCCAAAGTTTGGACATTTAATGTTCACCCCATAGGGCCAGAATAGGTTGTTCAGGTGGTTAAAAGATGCTACTAGAGTTGTCTAATCTGGTATGCTAATTTGGAACAGACAGGAGAAGGAGACCACTGCCTGAGGATGCAGCACTAAGGCTCGTAAGGAACTGATATGTCAGAGAGGTAACTGGGCTGCAGGCCATAAAGGCTTTTGAACATTATCTGTAAAATGATCAAATCCCTAAATTCTAAAAACAAGAAGGGAACAAGCGGAGAGAGAGAGGCCAGGATGGGTGTTATCTGGTCGCGTGTTTTAATCTAAACGAAACGAGATAAAAGCATGGATGACTTTCTCAAGGTTGTTATGGAATAAGCAGGATTTTTACATGTTCCTATAGCTGGAGGAGACTCAACAGCCAAAGTCAATAAAAAATAAGGTTCGGTCTCAAAATACTCCCACGTTCATGGCAGCATAACATTAAAGAGCACAAGCTACCAAGATTTCCCTGAATAATGCAGGTTAACCCTGGGCCAAATAATAAGGTTTTCTTTTCATTTTCAGCTGGAGGAAATTCTGTGACATCCGAAACGTCTTATACACAAATCACAATGTTCTGCATGTTGTTTGCATCCCTGGGTCTTCTGCATAACAGTGGAACTGGATGTTGTCGTGTTTATGAATTATGCGTGTACGTAAAAAACAACGAAATAATCTGCATTACTGGTATATGATCTGGATATAAATGATATCAAACCGGCTTTAAAATGTCTACACAGGCCAAAACCTACCAGTATCCTGGCACTGCTGAAGCTGATTGGGCACAGCTGAGGTCAGAGGTGAAATCTAATGAGCCGATGTAAAATTGTAACTGCCTTTTCTAACTGCGTTCCCAACTTCCCCAATCCCATTCCAGACAGGAAGTCACTGGCCAAGGCCGTTATTAAACACATTATATCACTTTTATTGGATCAAACAGTGGGCAAGTCTACCAGACCATTTGGACAAATCAAATATCACAATATTTTTTCACCAAATAATTCCACATCGATATTGTGACTCCAATATCGTATTGTGACTATAATCTTTTTTTCAAAAAACTATTATAGCAGCAATTGCAGATCTACAAGCTCACAACGCATCGCAATATGACTGCTTTCAAATAGCCAAAATATAAAATAGGGCTTAAAAGTGTTTAATGTTCTTCTTTTTTTTCCTATTTTTCTGAGGACCCCCCGGAACCCTCTCAAGGACCCCTGGTGCTCCCCAGACCCCAGGTTGAAAACCACTGAGCTAAAAGATATGGCTGCAGGTCAGAGGGAAGACTAGTGCGTTCTGCATCCATGCCTAAAGGCCAAATCCTCCCACTGAGAGAGTCCTTTAATAACACTGCCGTAAAAAGTAAACAAAGGAATGCTAAAAGTGTTGCCTTCAGGCTAGCATTTCCATTGAAGTAGGAGACCGGTTGCCTCAGCTTGTCAGTCTACGATTTTCACTATTCTTTTAAATGTTAGAAATGTTTTAGAAAATGTTCATTGTGCTGTTTTTATTGCTCTATGGACATCCCTTGGGTCTGAAATAAAGGAATTGAATTGAATTGAACTCTAGTTAGAGTCTGACAGACTATGAAACGGACAATGTCATCCAGGGCTGCAACTATTAATTGTTTTTGCAACGATTATTCTATTGATTACTTTTCCGATTAATTGAATAATGGAGAAGCTTTTGACATGCCCAAAATAGGATTTGTTCAATTAACTGTGGCACCTCGGCTCTAATGTCATCAAGCATCTTACATCAACTGTACATTGGAGTGGAATGGGACACATGTGTCATATAAAAGCAGAGGATAGTAAACAAGTAGGAATTCTTGCATCTATGCCTTCAGTACTGATCTATTTGTTTAGCATTTTGAGCTAATGTTGGGAGGTTACACGCTAAGTAGTATGGGTTCAACGGTTAATCAAACTAATCGATTTAATCATTTATTTAAACAATTATCAATAATTGATCAATTAATAATCATTTAGAAATCAATCCCTATTTTGGGCATGTCCTAAAATGTTTCAGGATTTTATACATTTTGGAAACTTCTGAAATGGGACATTGTGCGTAATGAGTACTTTTACTTTTTAGTACTTAAGTATATTTTGATGCCAATACTTTTGTATTTCTACTCAAGTAAATTTAGAATACTGGTACTTTTACTTGTAAAAGAGTATTTCTACATTGTGGCATTGCTACTTTTACTTAAGTACAAAACGGGAGTACTTCTTCCACCACCGATCTTTGATACATACACAGTGTTAGTGCATGCTACGTGGCAACTGTAACTAACTACATCTAGTCTTATACATCGAGAACCCAGATCACAGGATGTGGCAGGGCAATCCGGATCTGACCTTCACAGGGGACTTTGACACGTGTACTATAAGACTATGATGACACTAGACTTAACTAAGATCAACAGTATAAACAGGCTGCTATTTGACATGAGGGAATGGCATTATTGGCACCACTTCACTAAGCTTGTGGTTGTATGTAGGAACTTGGCATGAGAAAACTGCCTGATGTTCCTGATGTTGACATAGTTACAACACCCTGGTGTGTACAGCACTCGTATAAATCAAACAATCAAAGATCTAAAGCTGGTTTCTAAGAAATTGGTTCCATACGCTTGTTTAACAGGGCATGAAAGCAAACACAGACATGCCGGGCAATGTGCAGTTTACTGAAACCACACCACCATGAAGGCAGTTTCTCATAAGGATATTAATATTATTATAATTGACTTAAGAAGCACTCCACTAAATAATAAACAAGTTACAATGAGCCCAAGTGCCGATTAAATAGTAGACAATTCTCTCAAAAGAATTATAAAATATATATGTGTTATTGTAAACTAGCAACCCAAATCTCCCGCAAAAGGCCACATAGGATTTCTAGCGCTGCAAGTTGTACTACCATGATCAGAGTACTAAAAATACCATAAAATAAGGTACATTTATAAATCCTCACACAACAGCACTGGCAGTCTTCAGTCACGTCAAGGTTTGATGTAATCTCTGGAACCAAGGTTTGATGTAATCTCTGTTCTCTGGAACCAGACTGTTGGCTCACACCATTTTCAATTAAATGGTTCCGCCTAAACGTCTATTCATAGCATTCTGTGGAATACTTGCCTGGCCTCAGAGACTAGGTTTGATGTAACCGGTATGGCAGGCTACTTGAGAGACGGAAATAAATAAATAAAAGATTTATTACCTGGCTGGCCCTGACAATAAACTTGTAGTCAAGTATTCCAAGTATCTGGTGTTACATGTGCATTTCTGAACAGCCGCCACTTAGACAAAAGCAAGGAAATAGGTCCACCTGCTGGTCAATAGAAGGCAGTTTATGGGCATGGGTTCTCCTTGTAGTACCTTTGCCATGTTTATGTATAATAACACGTTTAAAAACATTTATAATGCTGTGTTAACATCAGCAACATCAGCACAAGCTTACAGAGTTTCATCACATTCGTAAATAGCCTACGTCTTCATACGTGGCTCCTGTACATAATTTATGTTATTTTACCTGTTTAAATAGAGGTGAAAGACCCAATCTGTGATACAAATGTAAACAAATAGGTAGCCCCTGCCCACCACATATAAAAAAGCAATAACAGTGGATACATGTTTTTACAGGCTTGTCTCAGTACTTCAAAATATTTAGTTTATACTACTAGAAATCGATCCATGGCAACTTTATTTTGCTGTAAGTAATTGTGGGGCTGTTCGCAAACAATTGAGTAAAACAGACCAATATTTTGTATTTATTTATTTATGATGGGGTAATAAAGTCCCAAATAGCATATATTATGTCCCCATTAACAAACAAAATTCCATAAATATAACCCCCAATTGGTCATTTAAAAGCATAGAGTTGGCCTAATATAACTTTTTATATATGATGACACACTGCAGCCTCCCATACAAGGAGTTTCCCTTCCCTTGCTAAATAAAATAATGGCATTTCGGTTTAAAAGGCCCGCCTAACTGTATCCGGCAATTTTGCACACGCACAAACATTCACTCACACGGGTCTTTTCCGTATCCGCTTTAGACCGGATCCGCAAACCTGAACAACACATAGACCCCCCAGCCGAGTCTACAACATCTACGAGCGACCCTAGTACAGAGAGCCCCTCATTAATGCTCAGCCGAAAATAGCAGAGCTACAAGCTCACCACACGTCACGGATGCGACGCGTGGTGAGCTTGTAGATCTGCTATTATAGTAGGAACACTCAGAGCCCCCCACCTCACGTCTAAAATACACCTTTTTGGCCAGAAAGGAAAATATTTCACTGGATGGAAAAAAAACATGTAGTTGCTCCACTGCGCCCCCTACACATCTGGTCAATTGAAATGTTCTATTGGCAAGATCTGTAGGGGGCGCAGTGGAGCAACTAACACAGGGGTACGCATTACCTAGCTATGCCAGCCAGGAGCCCAGGACAGGACAGGACCATGCTAGCCACCGTTAGCTGCTTTTAGCCGCCTCTGCTCTGGGGACAGTTACTTTACTCCACGTTTAACACTTGGAAAAGTTACGCTGATCGCTCGTCAAAACGGATCGTTTTACATCCAGCAAACAGCGATCCACCGAGGTTATGATCTTACACTGCACTCTTATCAGCATTTTGATCGTAAAATGACCGCACATTCGGTTACAGTACTAAAAGATACAAGTTTCCATCAGTTTGTAGTTGGTAGGAGTGCATACTAGCACCAAATAGCTAACTACTAGCACCGAAACGTTATAAAGATATACATTAAAAAAGGTAAAGTAACGTGATCTGCATTACCTTTTAAGGTAAAGTAACGTGATCTGCATTACCTTTTAGTTTCACAGGCGCCTCCTTTTCATCTCAGGCTGAAATCGCAGGGGTCCGTTTTTTACTACTTTACTTCTCTCTAGTTTACAAATAATACCAGAGGAACGTTGTTCACGTAGTCTCACCCAATTCTCCATGAACGCACAATGAGCAACGCGACGCCCGCCTGCTCTCTGCTCTGCTCTGCTGCGGTGGATCCGCAGCGCAACACGCACGGAAACCATGGCAACAACGCTGCAAACAACTCCACGAGCGTAGGGGGTGGGGTGGGTAGTGTACTAGATCAGGACAGTGTGGTAACTGATAAGGGCTCTCGGACCCCCGCTGCGGGGGTCCCGCCCGCGGCCCATATCAATGAGTGTTTGGCTGCGGAGTGCGGACCCCCAAATGATGTTGTGTGCCAGCCCAGTAGACCCCCCCCCTCATCTAATATTTATGTTGTTAAAAAATATTCCACTTTTTTTTTTTTTACTTACAAGATTTGTTTTAAACTTGCAGATCTACAAGGTAGGTCGCAACTCAGTGGCTTCAGTTCAGCAAAAGCTAAGGTATGGCAAGGACCCTATAACACAATACAAGTCTTACATCTGCATTAGGCTACTATTCATGATTTTTTTTTACTATTCAACTCCTTACATCGTGATGCATTTTGAGCTTGTAGATAGATCATCTATTTTCAGATTTTGATGCTATGGGGAACCCCTATTGTTTTTATGTTTGGGGACTGGGATGGAAATGAGCTCCTAGCTAAATCTGGCATTTTCTATATAAGATCATGTTCAGATGATTGATTTCATGTTCATGTATTGAATGTTCATTAATGTGCATTGTCCCTTTCAAATAAAGTAAAGGACCCCTGGGGGGGGGTCCCCATCCAGATAGCTCAGTGGTTTTCAAGGTGGGGTCTCCCACACAGGGGGTCCTTACAGGAGGGTCCCACAGTCAATGAGTAGCGGCGATTCTTAAAAAAAAATCTAAATCCTAACAGTTTTTTGAAAAAAATAAAAAATATATCTTTTCACGATTAAAAAAAAATAGCAGATCTACAAGCTCATAGCGCGGCACTCGGTGCTATGAGCTTGTAGATCTGCTATTTTTGAATAGCCAAAGAAATCTAAAGTGACACAGATGCGTTCCAGGTCTTAATGGGTTAATGAAATAGCATTCCTCAGTTCATTCATTCACTGATGAAAGTCAATTTTACTTGAGTAAAAGTACAAAAGTACTTGGCATCAAAATGTACTTAAAGTACCAAAAGTAAACGTACTAAAGTATTTGGAAATAGCCGATCCACAAGCTCACAACAAGCTTGTGGATCGGCTATTTTCAAATAGCCTGGGTATAAAATGGGGCTGAAGTGGTTAATGTATGTTTTATAATGTAATAATTTATAGCGGAAAAGTAACTAACTAAAGTTTTCAAATAATTGTAGTGGAGTAAAAGTACAATATTTGCCTCTTAGATGTAGTGGAGTAGAAGTGAAAGTATTGGAAATTGGAAATACTCAAGTAAAGTACAAATACCTCAAAACTGTACTTAAGTACAGTACTTAAGTAAATGTACTTAGTAACTTTCCACCACTGAAGAAGAGCCAACGCATAGGAAGAAGAGGCACACTTCCCGCACACTGTCTGCGCGTACAGTAGAAGTTTATGGACGAGAATACGACGTTTCCGTCAACTTGACCTTCATCGGGTATCAGTTGGCTGTTACCTGAGGAAGGTCAGATGACTGAAACGTTGTATTCTGGTCAATAAACCTCAAGTTTGAGAACCCATAGTTGATTGAAGAGTTCAGAAAGTGATACCACATGTATATCTATTCGAATGAGATAAATAGATTACATTACATTACATTACAGTCATTTAGCAGACGCTTTTATCCAAAGTGACTTACAATAAGTGCATTCAACATAGGTAGGCAAGAAAACTACTAATCACCTTTCATCATCTTAAGTGCATTCTCTTCTAAAACAAGCAACTAAGAGTATACCTAGCGCTAAGGTAAAAGTGCAATATATCAGCTAACAGATGAGCAAGAGCTAAAACAATTAAGTGTATCACGTAAACAAGATCCAATAAAACAAGAGCTCGTACAAATAATTGACAACAATTGATGGAGCATTCTGTTAAAATATAATATTACATTTGTAAAACAAAATTCTCCTCTCACCATTGTCTTTCTTTCTCCTCCCCACCCACATCCCATTCACTCCCTTTCTTTTTTATTTAATAGCCAGCTGTCGCTTGGAAAATTATATTTACCGTGAGAGACACTGTCCTACAATGAAACATAAACTGCGCTTCACAGTCCATATAGGCCGGCCCAGTGATTCTCAAAGTGGGGTCCGGGGACCCCCAGGGGTCCTTGAAGGGGTTTCCAGGGAGTCCTCAGCTATAAACGATTGATAGTTAGGAGGAACCAAATGGACTCTTACGGGTCTGTAACTCTGAGAGTTATCGGGGCCCTGGCGCGGCGTGGCCTATTGCATGCCAAAACTGTGGGGCCCTTGAAACTAAACACTACCACGGGCCCCATCCATCTGTCTGGGGTTTCCTGTCCTGCCCACAGAGCTCCACACAAGGCCGTGCCAGTCAGCCAGCCATGGGGCAGAGGCGTCGTGCCAGTCTGAGGGCATCATGGCCGCCGCCTGCATGGCCCGGCATTCTGCTCTGTAACACTAGCTATTCTGTGTGCTGCATTGCGGGGCTATTTCCTCAAACTGTGAGGCTGGGGTTTGAAAAACGGAGCCGCTGACATCATGGTGGCACCGGCAGGGCAGCGAAGCCTGGAGGGAGATGGAGAAATGTTATGCCTTAATTTACAGGCCGCCGTATACCACGGCGTCGCAGATATAGCCTGTAGGACGGGGAGAGAGAGAGAGAAAGAAGGGAGAAAGGAGGTGAAGAAGATGGAGAGAAACAGACATGGGAGGGGGGGGGAGCGCCGAGGGAATTGCAGAGGAGAAAGGGAAGAGAAAGAGAGATGTAAAAGGCACATTTATGCTCCGTCGCACAACTGTGTCGCTCGCCGAAAATGGCAGACCTGCAAGCTCACAACGCATCGTGTGTTTTGGACACACGACACCGTTCTGCAACAAAGTATACATTGGGGAGAGAGAGAGAGAGAAATAGAGATGTAATGACTGGAAAGTGGAGGAGAGTAGCAGTGAAATGGGAAACCGGAGTCTAGGGAGGAACAAGTGATATATGGAAGGAGGAGGGGTGAGTGCCGGAAGGCAAGATGGAAAGAGAGAAGCAAAGTAAAGCAAAGAGAGGAGAGGAAACTAGGGAAGATGGAGGGATGGAAGGACGGACAGGAGTCGGGGGAGAAGAAGGAGAATTTGAAGAGAAAAAGAGCTTATAAAGAATTACTAAGTCTTAAAAGGAGAAAGAGTTGTGGAGAAAGAGACTGTGTGTGTGTGTGTGTGTGTGTGTGTGTGTGTGTGTGTGTGTGTGTGTGTGTGTGTGTGTGTGTGTGTGTGTGTGTGTGTGTGTGTGTGTGTGTGTGTGTGTGTGTGTGTGTGTGCGCGTGTGTGTGCGTGTGACGCAGTAGGACGTGCACTGGGACTGGAATGCATTTATCTCACACATCTCCTCTACTCGTCCCACCCCACCCCCACCACCACCACCACCACCTCACTCGATCCACTCAACCCTGAGACATTACGAAAACACTGCTGCACTCCTCAGTGGCTGTGTGTGTGTGTGTGTGTGTGTGTGTGTGTGTGTGTGTGTGTGTGTGTGTGTGTGTGTGTGTGTGTGTGTGTGTGTGTGTGTGTGTGTGTGTGTGTGTGTGTGTGTGTGTGTGTGTGTGTGTGTGTGTGTGTGTGTGTGTGTGTGTGTGTGTCACACCCTTTCGACCGTGCAGGAGTGTTTACCCCACTGTGCTCTGCAGACTCACTATAGACTAGACTGATGTTATTTTCATTTGTTAGTCAGGCTGAAAGTGAAAAGCGGTCCATTCAGAATGTCTTAGTCACTTGGTGCAAATATTAGTTTTGGAGGGGCTGGGCATTTAACCACATTTAACCACACAGCAAAATGTGTGGACGTGCACAAGTCATTGTTTTCTGAAGGCTCGCACTATACTCTTAACACCCTTCTGCCATAAACACTGCATTTCCTTCTGACCTTTAATAGCAATTTCGTTGTAACGGTTGTGGTGAAATGTTACATCAGCTATTGCAGACTTGTTCATGTCACAGACGCCAACGCTGACTTGCATCAGGTGATGGATCTCCCTTTCAAATGATTCTCTCCTAGGAAGCCTGGTATGAAAAGATGATTCGGTTTGAATTCAATTGATTGCGACAACGGCCGATCTACAAGCTCAGTCAATGCGTCACAATGCGAAGCATTGTGAGCACGTAGATCTAAGAATTGGGCAATATCTTTTTGAAAATTATGCATAATGACATGTCCAAAATAGAGGGAAAGTGGTTAAATGTCATAACTGTACGTGACGGATTGAATCGTAGTGTTGACATTGAAATATCTTTGTTAGGAAACTAACTGGGGGGGGGGGGCAGTTAAGGGTTAACCACATAAACCCTATATGGTTGACCGGAGTCCCTCAAGGCTCTACACTAGTGTCTTTCCTGTTTTCTGTTATTGTGGGGAAAGCTTTCGCAGAAAATAGCCGATCGACAAGCTCACTGTGACGCGCGTAGCGACGCGTTGTGAGCTTGTAGATCGGCTATTTTCTGCGAAAGCTTTCTCCACAATACAGATGCTGGGGTTTAAGTGGTTAAGTGTCTTGCTCAGGGACACTTGGGCTTGGGCTGGCCGGGAGGTGAACCGTTGACCTATTTGATTACTATTTGGCCTCTCTACCCACTCAGCTCACCATTGGTTACTGAACCGATTTATCTGTCAAATACTACATTGTAATATTTAGTCTCTCACGTTCTCAACAATAAACAACAGTATATATGTATTTTAATTTTTTTAATTATCCATTTGATGCTCTAATACAGAAAATGAAACAAGCCAAGGAGCCATATGGGCCATTGTAGACCTCATAATACCCTATCAGACTGGAAGTGGAACCCCAACATTTGTATAATAGTAACATCTATCAACCAATGGCGGCTTGCCAGGAGTCCCTATCCAGTGGTTTCATCAGGTGCCTTTGCATGCATTCACTTACTTCATGTTCAACAACGGCAAGATCAAAGAGCAGCGCATATCCAACCTCCTGAAGGTATAGTAGGTGCCGTGGCCCCGGAGTGAACCGAGAACAAAGAACACAAAGACGAGTCACGCGGCACACCGCAGCTCCCCAGTTCTTGCTTTCAGTTTCAAAGACTGACGTTTTGACCCCATGCTCGTCTTCAAACGGTCTGAAGAAGAGCATGGGCTCCAAACGTCACTCTTTGAAACTGCAAAGTAATAATTAGACTGAAAATATGTGGCTGCAGAAAATCTCTTATCTCCATATTCTAACATTTTGTGTTTTTTTCCCCGTAAATGAATGCCCTACTTGACATTACTACAGCGTCACACACTAAGTGACTAAAGTATCAAAAGTAGCAGATCTACAAGCTCGAAACGCGGTGCAAAGCTTTTGCTGTTTTTGAAATTTTGATCCTAAAAAGTAACAGTTTTGGACATATGAGGATTCCACCCGACAGAGACGATATGATAGACATGTCGCCAGTGGTGTAAAGTAACTAAGTACATTTACTCAAGTACTGTACTTAAGTACAATTTTGAGGTGCTTTTACTTTACTGGAGTATTTCCAATTGTCTATACTTTTACTTCTACTCCACTACATCTCAGAGGCAAATATTGTACTTTTACTCCACTACAATTATTTGAAAACTTTACTTTGCAGATATAAATTATTACATTATAAAACATACATTAACCACTTAAGCCCTATTTTATACCTAGGCTATTTGATAGATCTACAATCTTCGAGCTTGTAGATCTGCTATTTTCAAACATTTTAGTACTTTTACTTTTGGTACTTTAAGTACATTTTGATACCAATACTTTTGTACTTTTATTCAAGAACATTTTTAATTCCGGACATTTACTTCTACCAGAGTACTTCTACATTGCAGTATTGATATTTTTACTTAAGTAAAACATTTGAGTACTTTTTCCACCACTGCATGTGGCAAAGGATGGATCATGTTCAGGACAGTGGAGGCACAATTAGGAGCATCATTGTTTAGAGCTGTAGTTCTAATGAATGCAATTGTAGTTATTATTATTCAGTCTCAAGCTCTTGTTAATACTTTTCATTGGTTACATATTTACGGTATAAAACCCGCAGACAGTCTTAACCACTTTCAACCTAGCCCCCCTATTTTGGGCATATCAGCAGAGGCAGAAAATAGCGAAAATAGCTGATCTACAAGCTCACAATCATGATGTGCTGTAGATCAGCTATATGACACAGTATAAAATAGGACATTCATTTATGAAAGAAACATAAAAGGTTGATATATGTTTATATATATTGAAAATATGGAGATACAAGGTTTCTGCCCTACAGTGACAAAGTACCAGAGTAGTATTAAACATAAATGAATTCATTCTCTCTCCAAACACACTAATTTAGCACATGTTGCATTGCCTGTGTGTGTGTGTGTGTGCGTGTGTGTGCGTGTGCGTGTGCGTGTGTGTGTGTGCGTGCGTGTGTGTGTGTATAGGGAAGCTTTAGTTGTATGATAATATAATTAAATTCATACTTTGCACCAGTACCAGTATAAAACATGAATTTATACAACTTTCCAAATAGGCTACACGGTTAGCCAGTATGTGTATGTGTGTGTGTGTGTGTGTGTGTGTGTGTGTGTGTGTGTGTGTGTGTGTGTGTGTGTGTGTGTGTGTGTGTGTGTGTGTGTGTGTGCGTGTGCGTGTGCGTGCATCACGTTCTGCCTCTATGCACCTCTCAGATCTCTCTCTGGTTGCAACCAATTTCTGTGCTTCATTGTTCACAGGCTCCCTCTGGGGTTCATTGCCCACACAAACATACCTCACACGTATGTAACACATGCACGCACGCGCGCGCGCACACACACACACACACACAAATAAATTACATTTCACAGCAAGTCAGACAATGCCCCTTTTTTTGTGTCATATCTTTTTCTCTCTAATCAGTCAGGCCTTAGTGCAGAGGCAGAGAGAGCTGCTTATCTCAGCAGTGACATGAGTTATTGAGCAAGCCAGCCAGGACACAAACCATTATATCCCTCCCTGGCTAAATATAGCCAGGGAGCACTACAAGGCAATCTAAATCAAATCATGTCGTGACAAGCAGATGATCAACTGTTACCTCACATCCTTACTTCACCATAAAGCCTGATTTATATTTTGTCGTAAGACGGCGTTGTGCCCCGAAAAAAAGAAGACCTACAAGCTCACAACGCCTTGCCTCTGCAACGCGTTGTGAGCTTGTAGGTCTGAGTATAAATTTGGTCGTCCACTTCGCACTCTCCACAAAATGTACGCATTTGCATTTCTCTTTGTTTTCTGTTATACCATTTCTCAAGGAAGTATTTGTGACTAGACAGTTCAATCAATCATTTAAGTTCAACAATAACATAACTTCTACAAAAAAGAAAGGAAAAAAAGGTGTGTATTTCATACCGTAGGCCTATTGAAATGAGCTGAATCCAAAGATGAACACACCACGCTATGCTTTGAAAAAACATTCGTCAGTAATGTCAAGTTAACCATGAGTCACAGTTAATAAGATAAACATGGCAGACCTGGTATGGTCCTTTAAAGCGTTGGTTCTCAAAGTGGGGTCCGGGAACCCCCAGGGGTCCTTGGGGGAGTTCCAGGGGGTCCCCAGCTAAATGATAGATAGTTAGGAACCAAATGGAGCCTTATGGGTCCATTTGGTTCCATTTGTACACTCTCAGAGTTACACTAACATTGATTTTACAACATAAATTGGGGTCCCAGAGATAGAAATGCCATTAAATGGGGGTCCGTAGCCTAATGCATGCAAGCAGTAAATAAATCTTCTCTTATGGGGGTCCTTGCAGGCATATCTTTTCAAATGGGGGTCCGTGGGCTAATAAGTGTCAATTTGGGGGTCCTTGACATGAAAAAGTTCGAGAACCACTGCTTTAAAGAGTATAATTCAGGGGTTTTCAACTGATTGTGAGCCAGGGACCACCAACCAAGACAAATCAAATCAACCTGGGCATCACTGTTGTGTCGGGTGGGAATATGGACTAACATTCTTTTTTTCATTGAGTTGCACAGTCTGTCTATTCTTGGATATTCTGTATAGTATAGTGGATAGGGACATTCTCATGGCATTTTCTGGCTCCAACCTTGCCCTACATTTCAGGGCCAGTGTGGAGGGTAAATAAAGAAACACACACACATTGCTTTTACTGTAAGCTTGGGGAATTATGCCTGCCAACCCGCCCTGAACTTCACAGAGTCTGTGAATCTTAATGTGCTGATCCTCTGCTGTACTAGTTAAGCTTTAAGTACTTTTGGAATTGAAGCTCAAGCCTCCGCAAATGACCACTGATAATGATAATGATAATGATAATGATAATGATAATGATAATGATAATGGCTTTCAGCGGAATCACAATCACACAAATACCAACAGTTGTTGTCAAAGTTTATCCAAAACAAGACAAAAATAAAATCATACTGAATGCATGGTAAAGGACCACATTCAATTCCATCAAGGACCACCAGTGGTCCACAGACCACCAGTTGAAAACCCCTAGTGTAATTTATGTAGAAGAACAAAATGTGAGAACACAATTTAAATTAACGACAGAGACCTTATTTCCTGCATAATCTGAAGACACCCATCAGGTAAAACAACATTCCGGCAAGGGAACCCACTGCCAACTCAGCATTATCTATCTTTTAGATCACCAAAACCTGACCTGCAGTGGTACGACTCATGCACAATACAAAATATCGCGGCACAAGAGTGGACTCCAATAATCTATCCCAGAGTTTCTCAGACCGGGGTACTATGCATAACTCTAGGAATACACAGTACAACAGGGGTTGTAGAGAGAGAAGGCTTTACGTTTCTAAAAGTCATCATTAAAAAGATCCAAGGCTGTACAGAGTATGGCAAAGGTTTCAGTCCACACAGGGACTATCCTAGTCAGTGTGCAACAGAACATAATGATATATATTGTTTGAAAGATGCTAGTGGTCCAGAGTTCAAAAAAGGTTTTTAGAGGCACTTCTCTATCTCTTGATGAAGAACAGGTTTAGGGTCACAGCCCACAATCTTTCTTCAATTATTTCCTGCAGAGGAGACGCCTATAATGGGTACGCATTCGTTTCCCTGCTCTGTTGATGACATTCAGAATATGACATTTTAAACACTTAAGTCATGATGTGATGCGTTGTGAGCGGTAGTGAGCTTGTAGATAGAATATTTTCACTATTTTTTAACATTAAAAAAAGATGTTGTTTATTTATTTTAGGGAATATTTTGTACTTATAAAGTGGTTGATTTAGATTGTACAAAGATAAACTAAAGGGGAGATGAACGCGCGTATAGCGTGAGACAGCATTTATACAAATGAAATAACACATTATACTTCCAACGCATGCATGCAGTATGAAACATGCATATTATGGGGCCATGGGTGGGATTTGCCAGGCTAGAGTGAGCAGTATTTTCCTTTATTCACGAGCTCTCAGCCAAAGCCTTTATTTTTAGATTGCTCGCCTCCTAAATTAAACACGACATTTTTGCTGACCCGTCATTCCCTGTCATGCCCCTTGCTTTGTTGACTGTAACGCGTTTGGTCAATCCGGAACCGTTTGGACACAGAAATGCCAGCAGAGGGTGGTGAGAGGTGACAGAAAGGCCTTTTGAACACGCAGAGCTTAATTTATCTTGCGCTGACATTCTAGTGGATGTCAGAGTTACATCGCTTGTGACGGCCGCAGATTGGCTACAGGGACTGTCAACTTCCTATAAAATATGTATGTATGTGTGTGTGTGTGTGTGTGTGTGTGTGCGTGTGTGTGTGTGTGTGTGTGTGTGTGTGTGTGTGTGTGTGTGTGTATATACTAGGGCTCTCCTCAACTAAAGACATTCTTAGTCGACTGATAGTTAGTCATAAGAATATGCTGGTTAGGCCGTGTACCACATGGGCTCTAATGCCTGACAGTCAGTCCGGGCCGGTTTGATATCCCGGATGGCTGGCCCATTTGCTGCATGCCACTCCCCTGTACGCTCTCTCCACATTTCCAACCACATTTGAATAATACAGGACCAGGCAAGCCTGGGACTGAGAGATATGACTGGGGTTTGCAACATGCCACCCACACACACACACACCCCTCTAGGCTATAGGGCAAAGTCATGTAATGGTGGAGTCATTTAATAGACCTGCACCCCTTCACATCCATGCATTCTGGTCCATGCCTTATGTCTTACAAAGGTTCCAAAGACGTCTTCTTCACAGAAAATAGGCAGACACAAACAGACAGAAAGGCGCATGATTACGCCTGCATGTCGATGAGATTTTTAAGAGATTATTTTGGACCAAAGTAACGATTCTGTAGAAATTGTGTCTCACTAATTGTGCGGCAACGGAGCTTTAAAAGGCCAACGTCAGTCCCTCAGTCTGTCCATCTAACACTATCATCCAAAAATATATGTTGAAAAACTAATGGCTGGATTGTAATGGCCTTTTCTGTGCATGTTCAAGTTCCCCGAAGGATGAACCCTATACTGATTTTGATGACTCCATGGCCATTCAAGCTTAGCGCTTTATGAGTTATCCAGTTTAGTAGACCTTGTATTGTGAATTGTACTTCAATGTACTATTTATCATGTCTCACTAAATAAAGTACATCAATCAATCGATTCCTCTAGCGCCACCATTAGGCTAGAATTTCCACTTGCCACAAGATGTCTAAAAATGTAATGGACGGATTGCCAATAAACTTGCTGAGTACATTCATGCTACCCTTGAGGATGAACCCTAACAATTTAATTGACCCTATGACATTTCCTCTAGCGCCACCCTCTGGCCAAAATATCCACTTTACACTCAATATACATTATAATCTAATCTCTCAAGACAGATTCTGTCAGCACTCCTGCCTTAGGTAGATTGCAGGATGAGCCCGACATATTATGATGAGTTTCTAGTTTAGTGCCACCATTAGCCTAGAATTTCCAATGTTTTCAAGGCACGGTAGCTTTTTAATTATGGCACTTTATTTAATTTCACTTGTTGTTGCTACTGTTTACACTGTGTGTTAATTTTGAAGTATT
>NC_137604.1:14330006-14437506 GCF_963280865.1 Gymnoscopelus braueri
GGTACTGTGCCTGAAACAAGCCGGTGACCTCAAACACCTTCATGGGTCAACTCAACAGAGCTGAAAATAATAAGGAAAGTGCTCACAAGGGCTCTGAATGGCATGACCGATCTGTGGAAGTCCAACCTCCCCCCGACATATCACACTCAGCTTCTTCTCTGTGACTGTAACAGTCTGTTCTCTCAAACACAGTGGCGGAAAAGGTACTCAATTGCTTTACTTAAGTAAAAGTGCCCATACTGCAAAGTAGAAGTACTCCGTTACAAGTAAAAGTCTGGAATTAGAAATTTACTTGAGTGAAAGTGCAAAAGTATTGGCATCAAAATGTACTTAAAGTACCAAAAGTAAAAGTACTAAAATGTTTGAAAATAGCTGATCTACAAGCTCACAACGCGTCGCATCTTGTGAGCTTGTAGATCGGCTATTTTCAAATATCCTATGTATAAAATAAGGCTAAAGTGGTTAATGTATGTTTTACAATATAAAAATGTATATCTGAAAAGTAATTAGTAACTAAAGTTTTCAAATAATTGTATAGTGGAGTAAAAGTACAACATTTTTGCCTCTGAGATGTAGTGGAGTAGTAAAAGTATTGGAAATTGGAAATACTCAAGTAACGTACAAATACCTCAAAATTGTACTTAAGTACAGTACTTGAGTAAATGTACTTAGTTACTTTACACCACTGCAAGTCAAACATACCTGACAAACTACTTCTCCAAAGTGACTCCCACAGCCACAATACTAGAGGGAGCGACAACGATCTGGTACTATACCCAAATATAGAACAAACAGGGGGAAACTCTCATTCTACTACTCTGCCACCAAAATGTGCACTGGCACCATCCATTAAAAAATGTAAATCACCCGTTTCTTTCAAAACGACCCTGAAAAACCATCTGTCAGGAGACCACAAGGGGAGGTACATTTCCCAGGTGTCATTCCACTGCCTACGTTTTCTCCTTTGTCTCTCTAGGTCGTCCTCAGACGAGCCCTCCATCGTTGCTTCCAGTCCTCCCGGTTCTCCATACATGTGGCCAGTTCGTTGGTACTTTGCGCTCCTGCATCATTCTTGAGTACATCCACGTCATGTTATTATGGGATGTCCTCGTGACCGATGCCCGTGCGTTGGTTCCCACAGCACCAATTTGCTGGCTGGCAGTTCTTGATGTCTTTGGCAGTGTCCTGTAGGGGTGGGACGATATATCGATATCGCGATATATCGCGATACTTTCTCCCGCGATAACTAATCGATATACTGCCGAAAAATATCGATATATATATATATATATATATATATATATATATATATATATATATATATATTTTTTTTTTTTTGTGATACGTTGTTTTTCCTACTCTGTATTTGTGAAATGATGATTTTGAACTGTTTGGTGCTATTTTATGTGTTTATGAATTGAATACAAGGACTATCGTGATATATCGTTGGTGAAATTTCATGCAATATATCGTGATATCACAATATATCGATATTTTCAGATATCGTGATATATTGTTGTTGAAATTTCTTGCAATATATATTGAATATCGTGATATATATCGTATCGTGAGGTACCCATATCGTCCCACCCCTAGTGTCCTGCTATAGTCTCATTTTCCTGGCTGCTATTTTCTTGCTCACACTTAGCATTCCCTCATACAGGATCTTGTTGGTAACATGTGTACTCTTGCTGATGTAAAGGACTGCACGCAACATGCTGGTGTAGCACCCGTCTAGAGACTTCTGCAGGGTTGGCTTCAGGGTCTGCAGCATTCACTGCCATAGAGGAGAACAGACTCTACCGTTGCATAGAAGAAGCTGAGTTTGATTTGACGGGGGAGGTTGGAGTCATGCTGTTCAGGGCCCTCCATATGGTGTTTTGTATTTGTTGTTGACATGTATTATTGTGTAATTCTTTTTATGCTATGCTGATGAATTGAATGCATAGGACCACAATGGAAACAAGTCCCCAGGACTTTTTTTGTGTCATCCTTTTAGAGGTCTGACTGTACCTCGTGCTGTTTACATTAATACTGACTGAGTATTCAATCGATCAATCGATCAATGGGCTGTGAATGCTGGACCCTGAAGCTTGCCTTACAGAAGTGAAGTCACTGGATGGATGCTTCAAACCAGAATGTTACGTGCAGTACTAAACCTCAACCAGGATGAGCATGTTACCAACACGCACCTGTATGGGGACTACCAAGGGCAGTGGTGGAAAGTACATTTACTCAAGTACAATTTTTAGGTATTTTCACTTTACTGGAGTATTTCCAATTTCCAATACTTTTACTTCTACTCCACTACATCTCAGAGGAAAGTGTTGTACTTTTACTCCACTACAATTATTTGAAAACTTTAGGTACTATTTAATTAGTAGATTTTGATTATTATTACAAAACATACATTAAAGGTTTCATGACGTTCAGTTTTACCACACATTAAAAGTCTTTGTCATGGTCCTTCAAACGTGTATAGAAAGTTTTAACAAAAAAATCCACTCCATTGATCCATGGCAGGTGTTTTTCTCTCACATTTCTAAAGCCTTTTCAACTGCAATGAAAAAAGAAATCTTTGCCTGCGGGTGTCGCTGGTGAGGGATTTTGCCTGTCAATCATCGCCTCTGCTCCGCCCCCCCCCAAAGGAAAGGGGAGGGAGTGGGCGGGATTAATCAGCTGTGACCTCACTGCCGAAGGGCCAAGCTCAGATTACTTTTCAGCGTAATTATTCAGAAAACCCCAGACCACAAAAAAATCCACTGAATGTTCAAAGTTCAGATTTTTTGGGTGTAATTGAGGTCATAAAACCCCCAAAAAAACATAAAAAATAAAAAAAGGGAAAATTTATGTCATAGAACCTTTAACCACTTCACCCCTATATATACATTTCGGCGTTTGAAAATAGCAGATCTACAAGCTCACAACGCGTCGCATTGTGAGCTTGTAGATCTGCTATTTTCAAAAGATTTGTATACATTTTGAACTTGTGAAATGGGACATTCTACACAATGAGTGCTTTTACTTCTTTTTCTGCCAATACTTTTGTACTTTTACTCAAGCACATTTTGAATACTGGAATTTTACTTGCAGCAGAGTATTTCTACATTGCGGTATTGCTACTTTTACTTGAGTAAAACATGTGAGTATACTTCTTCCATCACTGACCAAGGTTGAGTGAGAAAATAGTAGCCAGTAGTAGGACGAGGCTGGCTGTTCACTGCCACAGGCGCCAGGAGCTCCCAGCCCGATAAGCTTGTTTCTGTGGGAACTGGGAACCAACACATGGGCATCAGTCACAACGGGCGTCCCACACTTACCTACGTGGAGAGATAAAGATGCGGGGGGGGGCGGAAAGTACTGGCAAAATATCCAGATGCATGGAGGATGGAGAAACGCCACAGGAGAGCTCCTCTGCGGATGACATAGATTAGAGAGAGAAAGAGAAAGGATGTGTAAGCATGTTTACATAATGGAATATGACCATTTAGGGGAGGTTTATCCGTGCAGAAATAGTTTGTGAGTGGTCACGTGTATTTTAGAACGTACACATAGCTGATGCTTGACAGAGAAAGCTCTGAGACAGACATCTGAGGGTGACATTTGAGCGTTTTTTGCGTACATGTATTCCTTATTGCAATAATAATAATATTTATTTATTTTTTAATTCAGGTCACACTCTATATCTGTGTTATGTTCCCTGAGTGCATTTTCAGAAATCCACGACACCCATACATTTAAAAATTCTAACCTGTTTCTGCAACACAACTTAATAATTCTCAATAATTATTTTATATGTAAAATAGCATAATTATTTAAAGAATATTAAAGACAAATGAAGCATTTGGTTGGAAAAGCCCTATATTGCACAAAGACATTACTGCCAGTGACATTACTGAGTGTCAGAGCCAGAGTGCTAATATGACTGCTGGTTTGTCCTGCCAAGATACAGAGAACAGAGGAGTCTAATTTAAGGAACGACCGCTCTCAGCCAAACACCATCCTCTGCTAATTACATTGTGTCCAAGAACTGCAAACACTTTCTTTCTTTCTTTCTTTCTTTCCTTCCCTAGAGACTCTCTCTCACTGAATCTCTCTACGTCTTCGTGTGTTGTGGCGGTCGGCCTTACACATGTCCTTTGCTGTGACTTGCTTTCTGTTATCATGACTGAAATATCAGCGATGACGTTTACCATCTTCCTGTGTGGCTTATACGCGCCATTTGCCGTGACATACTTTCTGTACGTTTACAGTTCAAAAAGTAGCCAGTTTCTCCCCGTGTCCCCTAGGGTAGGTACCCTCACAAAAACATGCAGTAATCCTTGTCTCTATACTGCCTCCCCTGGTCAGCCGGGGCGCCTGATGGAGGGGAAAGGAACTGGTTGGAATAACGTGTTCCTTCAACGCACAACGTCCAACCGGGGAACCTCCCCCCTGTCAGGTGGTAAGAAGCAGCTTGCTAGCTCTCATGCATTGAAGGAGGCATGAGCACGGCTCTAGGCTCTCCCTAGGCTGGCAGAGGGAGTGTAGCGCCCAGGATTACTTAGACAATTGGCACTGGGTGAAAAAATGTGTTACAAAATCGTGGGATTAAAAAAAAAAAGTCAGTTTCCAAAAGTGCTACCGATAACGCACATCTTTTAATTGACATTTAACAGTCAAATTTATTTTGCATTTTGCAAACGCATTTTTGTAATGACAGTGACAGTAGTTATTCCTGCCAAAACAGCACATTCTGTATGAATGAATGCCTGCTGTGCAATACGTTCCACCTCCTCTCTACCCCCTCAGCAGCTCTCTACTGTACCTCCGGGGGCCATCTGTTTAGACAGGGAGGATTTGTCAGAGTCACTTCACAGCAAAACCCCGCCCACGCCACCAATATGTTTTCTCAGGCAAAGGCTAGCTCTTTGGCCCCGTTCCAATTCTCTCCCTGGGGTGCGTGCGCCCTTTGTTCTCTCCTTCAGGGGGTGAGAAGGCAGAATCCTGAGCAACACCAAAAAACTTTCGACGTTTGCACTTTGATTTGCACTTTTTCAATTCGGGATGCTACTGGTCAGTGGTGTAAAGTAACTAAGTACATTTACTCAAGTACTGTACTCAAGTACAATTTTGAGGTATTTGTACTTTACTTGAGTGTTTCCAATTTCCAATACTTCTACTTCTACTCCACTACATCTCAGAGGCAAATATTGTACTTTTACTCCACTACAATTATTTGAAAACTTTAGTTACTAGTTACTTTGCAGATATACATTATTACATTATAAAACATACATTAACCACTTTAGGCCTATTTTATACCTAGGCTATTTGAAAATAGCCGATCTACAAGCTCACAACGCGTCGCAGCGCGATGCGTTGTGAGCTTGTAGATCTGCTAACATGTTTGATCTGCTACTAACATGTTTGATCTGCTATTTTCAAACATGTTAGTATTTTTACTTTTGGTACTTTAAGTACATTTTTATACCAATACTTTTGTATTCCAGACTTTTACTTGTAACAGAGTACTTCTACATTGCAGTATTGATACTTTTACTTAAGTAAAACATTTGAGTACTTCTTCCACCACTGCTACTGGTCCCTAAATGGCATATGGTAACATTCAAGCCTGCCTCCTCCCCCTATCTCTGACCTATCTTTGCTCTCACGCTCCACTTCATATCGCCCGATGTTTTTTAAAAAGGCTGTTAAAAGTCTTCATAATAGTTATGAGCTACAGCTGCAGCAGCTGAATGAGTTCAACAGAAGATTAGCCACACTGGGGGCCATGTTACGATAGGAATCTGGGATAGGAGATTGCTGTCTCTCGCTCAATTACAGTGCATTGAAAGTAACACACTCAGGCCATATTCTCTGACAATTAGTCTGGGACTGTTCCTCCTATCTTTGTCACACTACCCAGCATAGGATTTGGCAGCATATGTTGTAGTGTATATTTTGTAACACTCAAATATCTGCGCTCGGCACCCACAAGTTGTGAGCTTATCGATCTGCTATTTACATTTCTTTTTTTTGTGGACAATGGACATTTGTGGAATATTTCTGAAACATTTTAACAACACAAATCTTGTATAACCTTGTATAACCTTCGCTAAAACATCCAGGACAACGCTCTACACGTCCCAGGCCAGACTCTTCTCCCTCCTGGTTCCCCATTGCAATTAGAACTGCAGACTCACTCCCAATCTTCTGCCGTAATCTGAAGACTCACCTCTTCAGACTCCATCTCAGCCCGTAGCACTTGCCCTAGCCTTGACGACCTTGCAAGATTATGCAAAGGCTAAAATGTAACTTAGATAGCCATGTTATGTAGGCAGATGCCAGGTCATTGTTGACCTGGCATCATATAGTGTGTATATATATATTTGGGGGTAGTGCTGCACGATTTATCGAAAAAAGATCGTGATCTCGATTCAGACACCTATGCGATCTCGATTTTGAATTATGACGATTTTTTTTTTCAATAAAAAAAAAAAAAAGAAAAAGTTTTATTTTTTTTTATTTTATTTTGCTTAATATTTTTATATTTACAAGAGAATTGTGTGAGAATCGTGTGAGAATCGTGATCTCAATTCTTATGGAGGAAAATCGTGATTCACATTTGAGCAAGAATCGTGCAGCCCTATTTGGGGGTCCTTCACACAAAAATGTCTGAGAACCAGGTCTGTGTGCCGGCTGCCGGTCGATCACAGGCTGCACCGCCACGTTCACTCTGTCCCTGACGTCCCACTCTCTCTCTCTGCATTGTCTCGCTGTGACAAATCTACTGCGCTGTCTTTCTGGGGCACGATGCACTATACGCTCTGGACACGTTCCAAACGCTTTTAGTACAGACACCTGCAGCTGTTGATTTCCTATGTTTCACACAGGTGCGATGATGGATAGAGAAGAGAGTGCTGGGACGATGGGGGGGTCGGCAGTGGTGGAAGAAGTACTCAAATTCTTTACTTAAGTAAAAGTACCAATACTGCAATATAAAAATACTCTGTTACAAGTAAAAGTCCAGAATTAAAAATTTACTTGAGTAAAAGTACAAAAGTATTGGCATCAAAATGTACTTAAAGTACCAAAAGTAAAAGTACTAAATATTTGAAAATAGCAGATCTACAAGCTCACAACGCGTCGCGGTGCGACGCGTTGTGAGCTTGTAGATCGGCTATTTTCAAATAGCCTATGTATAAAATAGGGCTAAAGTGGTTAATGTATGTTTCATTATATCATAGTTTATATCTGAAAAGTAACTAGTAACTAAAGTTTTCAAATAATTGTAGTGGAGTAAAAGTACAATATTTGCCTCTGAGATGTAGTGGAGTAGAATTAAAAGTATTGGAAATTGGAAATACTCAAGTAAAGTACAAATACCTCAAAATTGTACTTAAGTACAGTACTTGAGTAAATGTACTTAGTTACTTTCCACCACTGGGGGTCGGGTCTCACGTCCCAGCTGTCACGGTATTGCGGACACTTCCCCTGGTTATAACACTGATGGTCAATGACTGGACCACAACTTTCTCCAAAGAGACCATATGTTCCCGACTCTCAGTCTGGAAGTGTAACTTTAACCACACTATTTCTGTTCTTCCCAAGAGGTATAGGGCAGTTTGAATGTGTGTCCTCATGCTACACCTGCAGCGTAGAACGTACCTCTCCCGGGGCATATAGGGGGGGGTGGAAACAGGAACAGGATCACTTTGGCCTTGTTCCAATAAGCATTGTCTGGGGCTACAGGCTGTTCCCTTCCTTTCCCCTCTGTCCCACTTAACAAGGGCCAGGAGGCAGGAGCACTGAAATCTTTCAGTGTTGATTTTGACAGAACATTTTGATTTAGTTTTTTAGTCACAGTCTTTTGAATAAAATTCCATTTCGTTTTAGTCATATTTTAGTCATCTGAAATGTTTAAGTTTTTGTCTAGTTTCGTCGACTAAATATCATAAGATTATAGTCGACTGAAATGTATTGTGGCGGTGCCTTGATGGCGTCGTAATGGCTGATTTTACACTTGGTTGCATGCTGAAAATAGCCGATCTACAAGCTCACAACGCGTCGCGATGCGACGCGTTGTGAGCTTGTAGATCTGCTATTTTCAGAGCGCAACACCCGAGCGCAACCAAACATAACATGTTTTAGTTCTACTGGATATCCTCTCCACTAGTCCCTCCCTAACATTTTAGTCTAGTTTTTATTTGGTGACAATATATTTAGTCTTAGTTTTAGTCATCGTAGCTTAGTTTTTATTTAGTTTTCGTCAGTGAAAAAAGGTAGTCGACAAACATTTTTCGTCATAGTTTTTTAGTCGACGAAGCCAACACTGTTACCAACACAACATTCACTTTTGTCTGCATCTATTTGCCATCCTGTATATATATACTATGTGCCTGATTCCGGATGTGGTACTTACTGGCCCTCGTCCTTCAAGTCTCCCTGCCAGCGCGCCGGGAGAGAGCGCTCTCTTGACCTCACAACATGGCCAGCTTCATCACAGGTGCACGATTCTGCCAGATTGAATAATGAGGATGGTGAAGATGTGTTCCTAGTAGAGACCGGCCGATGCCAGATCTCTGGGTCCGATCTCCAGCACGATTTTGGAGAGGCTAGCCCACCGATTACCGATGTTTCGGACTGCTATTTTGTAAAATGTTCTGATCAATTTGAAAAAAAAACGTAGATTTGATTAAAGTTTTTATTTGAGAACATTAATTATACGCAAATGTCCAAAGCTGTAACTTTTTAGGATTCAAATTCAAAAGTAGCAAAAGTAGCAGATCAAGCTCCAAGCTACAAGCTCTCAAGTAGGGCGTTAATTTACACATAAAGATAAAACATAGAGATAAGGGGTTTCTGCCCGACAGCAACGATACCAGTTTGACTCTAGCTCCCAGGCAGATATTCTGTGCAAGCAAAAGAACATAACAGTTTTTGTGTTGACGACACAACCTGCCCAATGACCAACTCATGTAATTGATTGCCGTTTATCATCAGACCTGTGTGAGGAGTTAAGCATTTAAAGGTCCTATGACACACATTTTTTCTCCAAACAAAGCAGTGTGGGGAACTGGGACAAATGCACAAACTAGCCACAGAACCAGTTAGTAGTAGTAGTTATCCAACGCCATTCCTGTCCGCTGCAGATCAGCCATGGTCGAGGCAGTTACCCAGCCGAGCAGTTAAACAGCCAGCCATCCAACCCATTAGCCAGCTGTTCACTCTGTCCATTTCTACACACTGTTCACTCTGTCCATTTCTACAACACCCCCCTCACAGCCAGCTGCTTGTACAGTCAGTCAGTAGAGGGGGTCCGGACCATAGACTGTAAAAATGAATGGACAAAGTGACACAATTGGTTTCTACAGACCATAAATGAAGCCGATTGTTCAGCTATTTGAAATCCGCCATCTTTGATATATACAAAAAAGCAACCGGAAATCAATCGCTAAATGAATGCTATTGGCTGTGTAGCTTGTCAATGAAATCATATCAGGTAATAAAATCAAGTCTAAAGTTCGTCAAAAACCCACCCACTTCAATGGAGAGAAATTCCTTCTGACACCAGCAGGGGTAAAACAGCGAAACTACAGGCTATTCATATGAACTGTCACTTCCTATATAGACTCAATTTCAAAGTAGGAAGCTGGGCCCTTGGTCCGGGTCCATTGTTTGGGAACCACTGAGTCAGTCAGTCAGTCAGTCAGTCAGTCAGTCAGTCAGTCAGTCAGTCAGTCAGTCAGTCAGTCAGTCAGTCAGTCAGTCAGTCAGCCAAACAGCTCGAGACCCAAAACATAAATGTGGTGTTTTCCTGGGACCCAAACTCACAAAAACGCTGTGTATCGTTGCTGTCGGGCAGAAATCTCTTATCTCCACATAACCTTTTGTGTTTTTTTTCTTCATAAATGAACGTCCTACTTGATCATACTGCAGGGTCACACGAAAGCATCAAAAGCAGCAGACCCTCAAGCTTGAAACGCACCGTGTTTTGAGCCTGTAGATCTTTTTATTTGAATCCTGAAAAGCAACAGTTTTTTGGACATGTGAGGTTTCCGCCCGACAGAGACGATGTTATGAATAAATAACTTAAAAGCCCTATTTCAAGTCTTCTTCAGTGTAAGTCAGTCAGTCAGTCAGTCAGTCAGTCAGCCATCCCACCTGTCTGCCTGCATCTCTGTCGCTCTGTGTGTCTGTCTGTCTGTGTGTCTGTGTGTCTGCGTTCAAAGCAGTGGCTGTGGGAAGCCTCTATACGCATTGCAGCAGTGAGCAGTGAGCGCTGTCAGAGGGGGATCCGGAGAACAGAGCAGTGCAGTGCAGGACAGGACACGCCTTCCTCCACTGTCTACTTGGGGGCCTTTTAGAGAGAGGAGTGCTTTCATTTGATGGACACCGTTTGCTCTCTCTCTCTCTCTCTCGCTCTCTCTCTTTCTCTGACACACACACACAGGCACGCACGCACGCACGCATGCACACGCACACGCGCACGCGCACACACACACACACACACACACACACACACACACACACACACACACACACACACACACACACACACACACACACACACACACACACACACACACACACACCCACGCACACCCACGCACACCCATGCACACACGTCCAATCCCTCTTCCCCCTTCACTCCCTCGCTCCCTCCCTCCCCCCTCATGTTTCGCTCTCTCTTCCTATCCCCATGTCATTCTCTCTCCCTCCCCCCTCTTTTTCCTTCTCTCTCTCTCTCCTTCTCTCTCGCTCTCTCCCCCCCCCTCTCTCTCTCTCTCTCTCTCTCCCCCTCTCTCTCTCACTCAGCATCTCACAGTGCAGAGTGAGTGATTGACAACAGAGTAATATCCAAAGGAAGCGGCCCCTCCTCCCATGTTCAGAGGCCACCATGTCCTTCACACACAGACCAGTGTGGAGCAGAGCGATAATGTTGGCGACTTACCAGCATAACGTTTCAAACACACGTACATTAAAAAGTAGCCATTAGCTGACATGGTATTCTGCAACAGATTCTGTGGTAACAAATTTGTTAAACGGTGCAAGCAGTCAACTGTAATGAGCGCAAAGGTCAAAGCGATAGCAGCCATAGAGTAGCTAGATGTAACAGCAGCACAACTGCATGATTAAACAATGGATGTAGAATGTTGTTTTCTTCAGTATTAACTTGTTAAAATAACCCTACAGCCTAAAATTAAATGGTAAACATTTTATTTCCAACTGTGCATTCTAAATGATATTTGAAGCTTATACTGTGGGCTAAAGCTGAGTCTTGGTCCCAAACCTTCCAATCCTATCTAACTGGTCTACTGAACATGTATTGAATAAAAGACACAGAAACCCCTACAGTAACAGCACAAGAACAGGTGTAGCAAAGAGATTCAGCAAAAAAAAGACAACCCACCATTCACACTCATAAGTTTAACTTCCAATTTCACTTCACCAAGCATTCTTTTTACTGTTTGGCTTTTCATAGCCGGAGGTGGTTCGGTTTCATCATGCCTGTATCGGCAGGGGTGCCCACACTTTTTTGACTCGAGAACTACTTTTAACCCATTAAACGCATGCATTTGTGTAATATTTTTTTCTGTGTCATGTCTCTGGGCTATTAAAAAAATAGCATATATACAAGCTCATAGCGTGGCACCGAGTGCCGGGCTATGAGCTTGTAGATCTGCTATTTTTTGGAAAAAATTGTGATGTTTGTAACATTTGTAACTCAAATCTTATTGCTTCTGGGGATTCTACAAAAAAAAAATTATGTATTTGGCCACCATCTCACAATATTTTTTTTCCAGGGACCCCCAGAAATTGTAACAGAGTTAAAAATGTTTGCTAAAAAAAAATATATTTTTTCTTCTTTTTTTTAAATAGCAGATATACAAGCTATATACGAGCTTGTATATCTGCTATTTTTGAATAGCCAAAGAAATCCAAAGAACGACACAGATGCGTTCCCGGACTTAAAGGGTTAAAATGACCAGCTCAACTAGATCTACCGACCAAATAATTCTTATAGTTATTAGTAGCGGCGCTGTCATTACATACTGTATAAGCCAAACACTTGGAATGGGACATAGTGGAAAATAAAGACTTCCTCCCATTCTGTAGGAAGTGGTTCTTTGCCACGCACATTTTTATATAACTTTGTAATGTTACTGACGTTTGCACGTTTACACTCTTGAAAACAAAGCATTGCATTGTGGGTTTGTCTACTATAGAAGCCGTGAAGGGAGCTGATAGGCCGCTCTTCATGTCAATCAATCAAGTCACCTTAATTCAAGTGGCAGATGCCAAAAAGAGGAGGGCTTTTGTGATTTATTTCAATAAATATTTTTCAATATTTAAATTCTACCTTGTTTAGGGGCATGGCATGGCATGCTGTTTACAGCCTTTGTGATCTGCTGGTAGATCGTGATGCCCCATACATCAGTGCCTCACATTGCTAAAGGTCATTAACATTAACAGCTGCTTCAGGTTCAGCCATGCATGCCTCTTATCACCCGTTAACCTACTTTACTGCACAGACAGTTGGTGTTGGTACCTGGAACAGTTTTTTGTCCCACTTGCGACTTATACACATATTTTTGGAAGTATTAATATGCCTGTGAGAGCGCGCCTCTACGCTGTGTGGCCGTATCTCTCTTGAGTTTGACTGGAACAAGGAATATTTTGGGATCTGACCTTGTAAATTGAATTTTCCAGGCTGTCTTCCTTTTATATTACGTGTTTTAGATTGTATTATATATATTATACTGTGATATTTTATTATTAAGTGTTCTGATACATTGTAATATTCAAATGTTTGAATGTTATCTTTCACGGTGTGGCTCTGCAGGAGTCTAGCCATCTATAAGAGGGTCTGTCTGTATTTCTGGGTGTCCGGAGCTTATCTCGCAAACCGCTGGACCGATCAGCGGTTGTTTTATACGTGAAATATTCAACTTAATGTTTATAATCAAAGTCAAAGGGTCTCTGAATAGGCTGTAACCTTGAACAACATTTACCCACCCCCCACCTGAATACTGCAATATAGAAATACTCTATTACAAGTAAAAGTCCAGAATTCAAAATGTACTTGAGTAAAAGTACAAAAGTATTGGTATCCAAATGTACTTAAAGTACCAAAAGTAAAAGTACTCAAATATTTGAAAATAGCAGATCTACAAGCTCACAACGTGAGCTTGTAGATCGGCTATTTTCAAATAGCCTAGGTATAAAATAGGGCTAAAGTGGTTAATGTATGTTTTATAATGTCATAATTTATATTTGCAAAGTAACTAGTAACTAAAGTTTTCAAATAATTGTAGTGGAGTAAAAGTGCAATATTTGCCTCTCAGATGTAGTGGAGTAGAAGTAAAAGTATTGGAAATTGGAAATACTCAAGTCAAGTACAAATACCTAAAAATTGTACTTAAGTACAGTACTTAAGTAAATGTACTTAGTTACTTTCCACCACTGCTGAAACCTCTGGTGAGGGACGACTACCTTGACCCTCTCCTGTTTGCGCACCAGGCGGACATGGGGGTTGGGGACGCCATCACCTACCAGGGCCTACATCTATCTTGACACCAAGGTTAACAACACCGTCTGAATCGATGTTCTGTGACTTCTCCAGCGCCTTCAACACCATCCAATCACAACTGCTATAGTGGAAAAGCTAGTGCATACATGGGCAACTGGCGGCCCGGGGTCCACATGCGGCCCCTATACCTTCACTTAATGCGGCCCCGCAGGTTAATATCGGAATACTGATATATTATTGATTTCAGCTGTTACAATTCCAAACATGCAAACATGACCCTATATATTATAGTAGCTTAAAAATTCTATTGTCTTTTTTATGTCCAATGTATTTGTACTTAAGTTCAAAAAGTTAACATGGGTATAACTGAATACATTTGAAATTAAATAAAAATGTTACTTTTCAGGATTCCAATTCAAAAATAGCAAAAATAGCAGATCTACAAGCTCAAAACGCGTCGCGGTGCGACGCGTTTTGAGCTTGTAGATCGGCTATTTTTGCTACTTTTGTGTGACATAGGATGGTCGAAGTACGGCATTCATTTTTACGAAAAAGGTTACGGAGATAGGAGGTGTCTGCCCGACGGTACATGCAATGTGGCCCTCTGCAGTGAGTGTGGAAATATAGTGGCCCTCTCCATCATCAAAGTAGCCCACCCCCTGAGCCACTGAAGCACATGTGTGACCGGTAAGTAACACAGCTGCAGCTAATCAAATTAATAACGGGAGTGTTAGATTTTAGGTGTGTCATGTGCATTGACAATACTGATGACTATACTGTCTAAGCTTGTACACACGGCTCTGGGCACACGTAAATATAACACACCCATTATTAATTTGATTATGAGCTGCAGCTGTGTTGCTTACTATTCTGTCGTTTTTTTTTAACCATTTAAATCCTACAGTATATACAGACACTACATGGTTGGAGTTCCCCAGGGCTCTATACTTGGTCCCTTCCCCTTTTTACCTATATACACCAGGTTCTTTGTACGGCAGCGGTGCTATAGTAAGCACCTCAACCACCAAAAAGAACCGCTGAATAACCACCATTGTTTTGTGTGTGTGTGTGTGTGTGTGTGTGTGTGTGTGTGTACAGACACTGACAAGCTGGTTGATAACACAAGAAAGAAAATAGATTGAAACCAGGCCTGGCATTTCGTCATTTTAGGGGCATTTCTTTGAGGGCAAATACATATTATTTTGGGGGGTCCTTGACATGAAAAAGTTTTAGAACCACTGCTTTAGCCCAATCAATCCGGGAAAGTCTCATTTTAGGCCTCAGGTCTAAATGGGTTTGCTCAGTGGTTCTCAAAAGTTTTCATGTCAAGGCCCCCCAAATTGATATACATTTGGCCGCGGACCCCATCTGAAAATATTGTGCCAGGGACCCCCATACAAGATGTGTTGTTAAAATGTTTTAAAAATATTCTAAATATTGTATTTTAAAAAAAAATTCTAGCCGATCTACAAGCTCACAATGCGTCACACTGCGACACATTGTGAGCTTCTAGATCGGCTATTTGCAAATAGCTCATGTATATTAGGTATATTTAGCTGCATGGGACCCCCTGGAACACCCTCAACGACCCACTTTCAGAACCACTGCATCGGGTCGCTGGGTTTCACAGGAAAGTCTTCCACTGTAATCTGAAGACTCACCTCTTCAGACTCCATCTCAGCCCGTAGCACTTGCCCTAGCCTTGACGACCTTGTAATTTAGATAGCAAGCATGTTATGCAGACAGATGCCAGGTCATTGTTGACCTGGCATCCTAATAGTGTGTATAGTTTCAATGTAGGCTGATGATAGGTTATTGGTTTACGTATGTATTAGTTATTATTAGATTATTGGTTTACTTGTGTATTACTTTAATATTACATTACTATTTCTATGCATTTGATGTATTATTGATGTATTATCTTGTGTCCTTGCTTACTGTAAAACGCTCTGGATTAAGAGCATCTGCTAAATGCCTAAACTGTAAACTGTATTGTGTCTTTCACTGTGTATCAAATGATGAACTAGATATTGTTTATGGTTCTCTACAGTTTGGTGTTAACTGTAGAGAGCAGTGGTTCTCAAAGAGGGGTCCGGGGACCCCCAGGGGTCCTTGAAGGAGTTCCAGGGGGTCCCCAGCTAAATGATAGATAGTTAGGAACCAAATGGACCCTTATGGGTCTGTAAATTAACGTTGATTTTACAATATAAATTGGGGTCCCAGCGATAGAAATACCATTAAATGGGGGTCCGTAGCCTAATGCATGTCAAACTGGGGGTCCTTGAAATAAAAAATTGAGAATCACTGCTAGAGCCATAAAAGTCTTCTCTTATGAGGGTCTCTAGCATATCTTTTCAAATGGGGGTCCGCGAGTGTCAATTGTCAATTGACGCTCAATTGTTTCAATTTGGGGGTCCTTGACATGAAAGAAATTGAGAACCAGTTCTCTAAAGCACGCTACTATCACACCCTTACTTATGCAGCCTGCCATGTTTTGACCCTGCTGGATTTGATAACCTGAACTGGAAATCAAACTACCAATTCAGCCTAGGCTTTCATCCCTCATCAAGTGGTTCTAAGAAAGGTGCTATATAGCACCAAAATAGCTTCCTATATGATTATGAGCAAAATAATCATCTTTGTTTAGTGTGTATTATGTGTGTCCCAACAAATCCACGGTGAGGCCTTTAGGAGGGTCATTCCAGCAAGCTGCGAGTGGAGCCTGCAGTACCACCACGGCCCAAGAAACCATCACGCCAGAAGGAAATGTTTGGATCGGGGTGGTGCAACGGATCTGGTACAGCGCTCAGGTCCTGGACCTGGTGAGACGAAGGAGGAGCCCGGCCAGGAGGCCATCCACAGAGCCTAGTCCCTCCACGTGCCAGAGCCTCCCCCCGAGTCCCGGCAGAGTAGTTCCGGAGAAGCGGACTGAGTGGCCCTGTCTTTCCCTATAGGACTGACCGTGGGTAGCTACTGGGACGTAAGTCGGGGCTTGATCAACCCTGGCTGGGTCACCTGGGCGAGGGTGTATGTTGCGAGACCCCGAAACACCGAATGACCCCAGGCTACAACACTGATGATACGTCCCAGGTGCATCCATGTGATGTATTCTTTATAGTGTAATAGCACATCATTTCATGCTCAGGAGGAATTAGATTTGAACAATCACGCTTTTCATTCATGTTTCTTACATGGATTTCCTTCATACTGTATATATCGTCTCTGTCGGGTGGAAAGCGCATATGTCCCAAACTGTTACTACAAACTCAAAACAGGTCGCTTCACGCTGCGTTTCAAGCTTGTATATCTGCTACTTTTTATGCTTTTGTGTGACGCTGTAGTATGATCAAGCAGGGCGTTAATTTACGAAAAAAACACAAAAAGTAAAAAAATATGGAGATAAGAGGTTTCTGCCCGACAGCAACGATATGTTTCATGTCTTTTGTGTTTCAAGGCATTTCATACACCAGAACATTTCTTAATTAAGGCGATTCAAATGAGTGATCACAGAGCTTGTTTTTCCTGTTCTAAGTCCTTTGTTTTTATCCAAACATTTATCACATACTTTATTTTCTTATTTGATAATATTGTATCAGTCAGAGAGATATGATGGCCGATGAAGAGGGAATGTTTTCCCCTGAGTCAGCTTATTTTAATACATTTAGAGACATGTTTGTGCATCTATTCAGCTGAGCGTCTACTACAGTGTTTCTTCATTATTTTCTCTTCAAAGGAGATATTCGTTTTTTTAAAACAACCTCTATAGCTTCCAAATGATAGCAGCAGCACAGACAAGACAAATACCAACCACAGTGTGCAAAGACAAACAGCGAACCTCAAAGGTTAAGCGGAAAATAATCTGCATGAGAGTCTTTTTATTATTATATAGGTGCAGACTATTTGTTTTTATATTTGGCAGCCTAGGACATACCCACAGACTGGTTGTTAGAGGGTTTCAACAACTGGGGATGCCCAAAAAGGAGGCAAAAGGGCTGGCAAAGTATTGTGCTGTCTCTGCTATAATTGGCAGCAGTGTGTGTGTGTGTGTGTGTGTGTGTGTGTGTGTGTGTGTGTGTGTGTGTGTGTGTGTGTGTGTGTGTGTGTGTGTGTGTGTGTGTGTGTGTGTGTGTGTGTGTGTGTGTGTGTTGTATTACTACACTTGTGAGGGCCAAATGTCCCCACAAGTGTAGTAGAATTTGAGAATTACGTAGACATTGTGAGGTAAATTGTCCTGGGCCTCACAGGAGAAATGGTCGTCTCATGGTTACAATGATTTTTAGATTTAGGCTTATAATTCTGGTGTCGTGCACCGAAAATAGCAGATCTACAAGATGTGTGACAGCGTGACAAGTGAGCTTAAACATTGGCTATTTTACAGCTTTAGGGTTTCAAAATGGTACAGTGGTACACACAAAAAAATGGCATTCATAAAGTCTCCGTCCTAAATGTTGACGTCTTCACAAGTAGTACTAATACAAGTGCGTGTGTGTGTGTGTGCTTGTGTGTGCATGCGTGTGTGTGTGTGTGTGTGTGTGTGTGTGTGTGTGTGTGTGTGTGTGTGTGTGTGTGTGTGTGTGTGCTTGTGTGTGTGTGTGTGTGTGTGTGTGTGTGTGTGTGTGTGTGTGTGTGTGTGTGTGTGTGTGTGTGTGTGTGTGTGTGTGTGTGTGTGCGTGTGTGTGTGCTTGTGTGTGTGTGTGTGTGTGTGTGTGTGTGTGTGTGTGTGTGTGTGTGTGTGTGTGCGTGTGTGTGTGTGTGTGTGCATGCATCTGTGTGTGTTTTGACAGTACTTTTCCGTCTTGTGCTGAATGACCTCTCTTGGTTGTTATTAAAGGTAGGGTACTCACATATTGGATTTAGCGTCTGTGGAAGAAGCCAGCAGGCTATAGCTCATTTGAAGGCATACACATATCAGTAGGAGGCCACAACACCCCACCCCGCCTTGGTGGTATATCCAATCAATCTCAATGGTTCTAGGACATTGGTTCTTAAAGTGGGGTCCGGGGACCCCCAGGGGTCCGTGGGGGACGTTCCAGGTGGTCCCCAGCAAAATGTGTTAATATAGCATTGCAATAATTTGAACCACTTTAACCTTTTATACTTTGGCTATTCAAAAATAGCAGATATACAAGCTCATACCGAGTGCCGCGCTATGAGCTTGTAGATCTGCTATTTTTGAAAAATCTTGAAAATTTGTGCAAACCTTTGAATATAGATATATTTTTAAAGCGAGCATTTGTAACTCAAATCTTTGCTTCTGGGGGTCCATGGAAACAAAAGAGATGGTGTTCCGCGGCCAAATACATATAATTTTGGGGGTCCTTGACATGAAAAAGTTTGAGAACCACTGTTCTAGGAGCAGGCTAGCAGTAGCCTGATTATCAGACTGAAGCTGCGTGGAGCACACTCAGAGAGTGGGCGGGGTCTATGGTCAGGAACCAGGCTAGGCTAGCAGTGGAGGTATGATTACATGACTGAGCATCTATTGGGTTTTTAAAGGACCTTTCACCAATCTTGTCTTTACAACCACTGCACGTTATAGCGTTGGTGCTATACAGTAGATGTGTTGCTTACTTGCTCTCCTATATTACTATTGTAGCATTATATGGTCACTGTCAGACAGAAACCTTGCATCGCCATATTTCAATTTTTATTTAATTTTTTTGGTAAATGAATGCCCTACTTCGGTGTAGAAGGCTGTCCCGCAAAAGTGCCGGAAATAAATACTGTATAGATCACATTGCACATCTGCTATTTTTGCTATTTTTGAAAAACTTGGAAAGTGACAGTCTGTTCGTTTTGTAAATATTTAACCAATGGAAGTTATTAACAAGATTCTCTTTTATTTTCCATTTCCTGAATAGTAACGGTTTGGGAAATGAGGTTTCCGCCCGACAATGCAGCGACGATATCTTTGTCCCCATAACGCTCTAATCCCACGGCCACGTGCCCCGTTGTGCCTTGACAAACGTTCATGGCACTTTCCTCTGACCTTGCACTGCCGTAAATCGCTCTGCAAAAGAACGTCTGCTAAATTGTAGATTTTACTGGAGCATCTGCACTCGCATGCTCACATAAATCACCGGAAGGGATTTTTACATATTGCAATGAAAGGGCCAAAGGAAACGGCAACGAAACAATCTGTCATTGTCACTATTGTGACATAATGGTATGTATACCACAAACTGACCCCCGTCATTTGATTCAAACCGTAAATAACATTCACAACAGGATATAATGCAGAAATGGCTCCACTTGGGGTTCTATAAGACTGCAGGATTATTTTTCTAGCCGATTCCTCCTGGGGGGTGAAGCAGAAGTCTAATGGAAATTCTATAATGATTACATTTGTACTGCAGGAAGGAACAATATGCTTTGTAATTGATTTTGCTCCAAAATGTTACCATCTCTATTAGAGGTATACAGCCCAATGTGCTACCTAACACAATGTCCGGCTTTGTGTCGTTCTTATTCCATTCAATCCGGGAACGCATCTGTGTGTCATTTTAGATCTCTTTTGGCTATTCAAAAATGTGCACACATGTTCACGATAAAAAAAAAAAATAGCAGATCTACAAGCTCATAGCACTGCACCCTGTGCCGCTCTATGAGCTTGTAGATCTGCATTTGTTTTGAAAAAATCGTGAAATTATTTGCAAATCTTTTAATATATATATTTAAGCGAACATTTGTAACTCAAATCTTTGCTTCTGGAGGTCCCTGGAACAAAATATATATTCAAAGATTTGCACAAATGTTTCACGATTTAAAAAAAAATAGCAGATCTACAAGCTCATAGTGCGGCACTCGGTGCTATGAGCTTGTATATCTGCTATTTCTGAATAGCCAAAGACATCTAAAATGACAGAGATGCGTTCCCACTGCAGTCTTAATGGATTATTCTATGGACCCTGTGAAGAAGTCTCCTATAAGATTAAAACTGTTTTTGATACCCGTTGTAACCGTCTGTCTGTCTGTCTGTCTGTCTGTTTGTTTATAGCATCATTCCTAGTCGGGAACGGTGCAAATGGTGAATGCATCAATGCAGTACCCACCACCACAGTACTTAGAGGCTAGTATTACAGTCAGTACTACTGACTGTAATACATGAGGTGATGTCACCTCAATACATGTCCATACATGGGCATAGTGGTCGGTACAGCGTTTCTGGACAATCCGACCGATCCGACTGACTTCACACCAGGCACTGGCCAGGGTCCTCAGCAATATGCTAACACTATAGCACAGGATTGGAGAAACATGCCAGGGAAGAGCTACAAAGGAAAACAAGAAACGCACTAATATTACAAAATAAAAAGAACACATGTAAGCAGTGGTGTAATCAAATGTTTTATTTAAGTAAAAGTAGCAATACTGCAATGCAGACGCACTCTGTTACAAGTAAAAGTCTGGAATTAAAAATGTACTTGAGTAAAAGAACAAAAGTATTGGTATCAAAATGTACTTAAAGTACCATAAGTAAAAGTACAAAAATGTTTTAAAATAGCAGATCAACAAGCACACAACGCATTGCGATGCGACGCGTTGTGAGTTTTCAAATAATTGTAGTGGAGTAAGAGTACAATATTTGCCTCTGAGATGTAGTGGAGTAGAAGTAAAAGTATAGAAATTGGAAATACTCCAGTAAAGTAAAAGTACCTCAAAATTGTACTTAAGTACAGTGCTTGAGTAAATGTACTTAGTTACTTTACACCACTGCATGTAAGTAATAAGTACTGTAAGTAAGTACGTAAGTAAACCTTAACTACAACAAAGAAACCAGGAAACACAATAACATGTACAAAACAAAATAATAACACAACAGGGTGATGGCTCATATACTGTATGTCACTATAGAACCACAGCTTTCTTTTGTATGATGCTATAAGCTGTCGGATGAAAACCTAAAAAAAAAACGAAGCTTCTTCAGGAATCCATGACGATGACTATTTTTGGATCGAGGTTCATGTATTTTTAAAATGACAGGATGGGCTTTAAATAGTCGCCCATTGGGACTCATTGGGTTCATGATGAATGATCAGAGGTTCTGCTAATATCCTCGTGGGACTGCAGCTCTATACGTGAATACACAATTTTTGCAGAATCCTTGAAGCAGCGCCACTGGGGTTACAATGATGTGTTACAAATAATAATAATATTCAGTGGTGTAAAGTAACTAAGTACATTTACTCAAGTACTGTACTTAAGTACAATTTTGACGTTTTTTTTTTACTTTACTTAGTACTTAGTAAATTAGTATTTCCAGTTTTCAGTACTATTACTTCTACTCCACTACATCTCAGAGGCAAATATAGTACCTTTACTCCACTGCAATCATTTGACAACTTTGCGATGCGACGCGTTGTTAGTACTTTTACTTTTGCTAAAGTATATGTTGATGCCAATACTTTTGTACTTTTACTCAAGTAACATTTTGAACACAGGCCTTTTACTTGTAACAGAGTAAACATTGCAGTATTGATACTTTTACTTGAGTACTTACATGCGAGTACTTTTTCCACCACTAATAATATCTCAAATGTATATAGATTGTGATTGTAGCCGTTGTTTACATTCATCCTGGAGCTAATAAGGACACAGCTATGAGGGAATTACACCAGGCGATCAGTGCACAAGAAAATCGCCACCCGGACTGCGCAGTCATCTGCCTAGGCGACTTCAACCGGACAGACTTAAAAAAGGTCTTTCCCAAATTCCACCAGCATGTCACCTGCAGTACCCGTGGTGACAATATTCTTGACCACTGCTACACGCCCTTCAAGGATGGATACAAAGCTCTCCGCCGCCCACCGCTAGGAAGCTCTGACCACTACGCCATCCAGCTGCTACCTGCCTACAAACAGAGGCTAAAAAGGGAGCCGGTCGTTGAGAAGGAAATCCGAATCTGGTCTGAGGACACAGACGCTATGCTACAATCCTGCTTCTACCAGACTGACTGGGGGATGTTTAAGAACGCCGCTGGGAATAACATCAACAAACTCTCAGACTCAGTCACTGGCTTTATCAGTAAGTGCATAGATGACATAGTCCCAAAAAAGACAGTTCGGATCTATCCCAATCAGAAACCATGGATGGACAGCGGAGTACGTGCACATCTGCATGAACGGGATGCTGGTTTCAAATCTGGCGACGTGGAAACGCGCAACACGACGCGCGCGGCCCTAAACAGCGCCATCAGGAAGGCGAAAAAGGCCTACACAAAAAAGATGCAAGACAAACTCAGCAATGGCGACATCAGGAGCACATGGCAGGCGGTACACACCTTGACAGACTGCAAAACAAGAACCAGAAGCGAGGTGAACCCGCCTGCCTCCCTCCCCAACGAACTGAACACTTTCTACGGCCGGTTTGAGATCAGCCCCAACCGCGGCAGCCAAGCGGGGCCATCAGCAGCACCAGCAGAGGAGAACCCTCTAACCATCTCGGAGAGAGAAGTGCGTACAGCCTTCGCACGGGTCAACATCCACAAGGCAGCCGGACCTGATGGGATTCCAGGCCGGGTCCTTAAGGCATGTGCAGACCAGCTGGCGGGTGTCTTGACATCTTTAACCTCTCCCTCTCCCAGGCTGTGGTCCCTGCAGGGTTCAAAATGTCAACCATTGTGCCCATTCCCAAAAAGGCCAAAGTGACATGCCTGAACGACTGGAGACCTGTCGCTCTCACCCTGATCGTCAGCAAGTGCTTCGAGAAACTGGTGAGGGAATACATCAGCTCCACGCTACCTGCCTCGCTGGATCCGTGGCAGTATGCATACCGCAAAAACAGATCCACCGACGACGCTATTGCCATGGCTCTCCACACCGTCCTCTCGCACATGGACAACAAGATGCTGAAGGACAAATATGTACGTATGCTGTTCGTGGACTACAGCTCAGCATTCAACACCATTGTCCCAGCAATACTTGACAAAAAGCTCAGAGACCTAGGGCTACACCCAAGCATGTGCGACTGGATACAGGACTTCTTGTCCAACCGACATCAGGTGGTGAGAATGGGCAGCATCACATCCGACCCCCTGACCCTCAACACCGGAGCACCCCAGGGATGCGTGCTGAGCCCTCTCCTCTACTCCCTGTACACGTATGACTGCATAGCCACACATGTCTCCAACACCATCATAAAGTACGCGGACGACACGACAGTGATAGGCCGAATCGTCAACAACGACGAGTCTGACTATAGAGAGGAGATCAACTCACTGGCACTCTGGTGCCGGGAGAACAACCTCTCTCTTAACGTCGACAAGACCAAAGAACTGATCGTGGACTTCAGGAGGCCGCGGAGAGACCATGCGCCCATCCTCATCGACGGTGCTGCAGTGGAAAGGGTCAGCGAGTTCAAGTTCCTCGGAGTACACATCGAGGAGGACCTCAAATGGGAGACGCACACCACACACGTGAGGAAAAAGGCTCAGCAGCGACTGTACTGGCTCCGCCGCCTGAAGAAGCTCGGAGTAGGACATCGCATCCTCAGGCTGTATTACAACAGTTCTGTTGAAGGCATCCTAACAGGCTGTGTCACGGCCTGCTGATGTGCCGTGACAGACCTGTCACTCTTGGTTCAATAAACCCTAAAGTCCAGTTTATAGACGACATACACAGAAATTACCTTTTACATGCGCAAGGCATCTTTATTGACAAACAAGGGAGATTCCCTCTATACTATGTGAATAAAAGAACAGCAAATTAATGATATTAAAACAATACGACCTGATATATCACGAAGGCAATTCGCTCCACATCTAAGTCTGCATGCAAACAAGCGTTCGGTTGAGCGCCTGGAGAATTCTGAAGTTCTTATCTATTACATTCAGTATATCAACGCTGTGGCTATCAAGGCCTGTCTTCTGACTGCACTCTATAAAGTAAAGGTTGACGGCCCAAGGTTCCACAATGGACCATCAAGCCCTCCTTGGGTACGAATTTAGTACCCACAACAACACAAGATTAAACACTTAAACAGTACTTTATAGAAATTATCCACTTGCATAACATTTTTCATGTTTAAAAAAATCAGGTCCCATTATTCTCTTTTTGAGTCATGTGAGCCGAGGAAAACCCTTTTCTTTGAAGGGGAAACTCTGAACTAGGCTGGGGCAGTCCCAAACCTACCATCTGGACATGAGCTCTTATTGGGGACAATTACATCATTTGATTCCATATTGCATTGCTAAACTTAGGGTCCCTCAGTGGGGCATTCCCACTGAGTTTTCCTTTACAAGCAACTATTCTAACATGTGTAATATATATATATTTTAAAAAAAAAATCATTTATCTATTTCTCTGTGTGCATTTTTGGTTTCTTCTCCAATTCCTCTGGTTGAGGTGGTCACTTTTCCGAGCCCGGAGGAGGAGGTTCCGACAGAGCCCAAGACTAGGCCCCCCCCCCAACCCATCCAGTGCCATTAACGAATGTACTTGGCACTGAATGAGCTAAGAGGCGGAGGTCCCACTCCCGAGCCCCCCGGGTCCGTACCCTCCTGGGGCCTGAGACCGGAGCCCCCCGTATTATACACAGGGGCCCCAACCCCCAAGCGCCAGTCAGATCCGTACCCTCCTTGAGGTCAAAGGTCGGGCGTAGATATCGTGCAGGGGTGTTCTTCGTCAAGTTCAGCATTGGGGCCCAGGTGGCAATATAATGTTTCTGTGGTGTGTATTGGGATAGCCCATATTTAATGTGCCTAAAGCTGCCAGGGAGATCGCTACGATCAGATTACATCCCCCAACATTACTATCAAAATCAAAATCAAACTTACTATGTATTCTGGGGTCGTTCAGTGGCCTTGGGCAGCATAGATGTCGGGCCGTGTAAAAATCTCTCTGTTTGGTCTCTCAATACTACATCTGTCTCTAAAGAATCACTCTGATTAAACCCCATGAAACAATGGTATGTTCCTGTCTGGCTGAGAGTGATATGGGTACTAGTCAAATTTATTGTGTAGTCACCCTCCTTGATATAAAAAAATAAATAAATAAATTGTGTAGTAAATATTGTCTAGTGGCAAGTCTTTCACTTAGGTCTTTGGCCCGTATTATGCTTTGGACTTTAATTATACTATCTGGACTATCGACTGTATTTGTACTATTATACTATCTAATTTGTGGCGTGCTTGTGTATGAGAGTGTGTGCGTGTCACTGTCTCTCCTTCCTTACACTTAAGTGTCTCTGTATTGGTCACTCTGCCATAAGTCTAAGCATATCCATTTAACAAAAATTAACGGCAACATTACAACACTTCGACATGAAAGTTTCTACAAGTCACTTAACATTATACTATGTCACTTAAGTCTTTCGAACCTCCCCACCGGGGCGCAGTCCCAGGCTAGACCCCTTTCCACTTGAGGTCTACACCCAGGTCACCCTGGATAGAGAGTTCAAGTCTCCTGCTTCCCGGCGTCTTCTTTTCAAAGCCCACCGATCACAGGAGCATCACTCGCTTAGTAACTGTAGCACTCCGGCGGTCGCTTTCAGCTTGTGATGGCCTGACTGTACATTGAGCCGAACGCAGCGACCACACCCGCCTCCTGTCGGGGAGCACGCCATGGAATTAATGCTTTTTGCGATCCGACCGGCGGGTGACCCAGTCGATAGCGATCCCTTACCTGTAGGCGTGGTTGGCGCCCCAGGCAGGAAACCGACGGTCTTGTCCTGGCCCCGCTTGGCTACGGGAACCAGAATATTAACCGTTTTCACCCGCCTTGCCTGTAACCGGTGAGTCACGCACTCCCGTCCGGTTAGGTGTGGACTGTCATCCACGCACCATGTGCTGCCAACCCTAGGAGAGAGCGGCAGTCGGCACACCGACTAGACGGTTCCACAGCTAGGATGTTGATTCATCCTTGACAGAACACGGGGGCCCTTCAGTCTCTCCCCAGCACTATAGATAATTTTTAACGTGCTCTGGGAGCCTTGCGACCCCGCTGCCGCCTGTTTGAGACAAGGATTGGGGAGCCTACCCCCTAACCTCATCTCAATATCAATCTGCTATTATATTATTTCCCTCCTTGACCTGACACCCGGCAGGGCACACAGCATAGGAATGTGCAGAGGCCAGGGTGCCACCCTCCTTTACCCTTTTTGACATACACAACAACACATACCATACACAAAATGTAATTGGAAACACAACAAAACAACTTTCCTGTGCTTTATGCACAGGTCAATTGACATTACATCTATGCTGCCCAAGGCCACTGAACGACCCCAGAATACATAATAAGTTTGATTTTGATTTTGATAGTAATGTTGGGGGATGTAATCTGATCGTAGCGATCTCCCTGGCAGCTTTAGGCACATTAAATATGGGCTATCCCAATACACACCACAGAAACATTATATTGCCACCTGGGCCCCAATGCTGAACTTGACGAAGAACACCCCTGCACGATATCTACGCCCGACCTTTGACCTCAAGGAGGGTACGGATCTGACTGGCGCTTGGGGGTTGGGGCCCCTGTGTATAATACGGGGGGCTCCGGTCTCAGGCCCCAGGAGGGTACGGACCCGGGGGGCTCGGGAGTGGGACCTCCGCCTCTTAGCTCATTCAGTGCCAAGTACATTCGTTAATGGCACTGGATGGGTTGGGGGGGGGGCCTAGTCTTGGGCTCTGTCGGAACCTCCTCCTCCGGGCTCGGAAAAGTGACCACCTCAACCAGAGGAATTGGAGAAGAAACCAAAAATGCACACAGAGAAATAGATAAATGATTTTTTTTTAAAAATATATATATATTACACATGTTAGAATAGTTGCTTGTAAAGGAAAACTCAGTGGGAATGCCCCACTGAGGGACCCTAAGTTTAGCAATGCAATATGGAATCAAATGATGTAATTGTCCCCAATAAGAGCTCATGTCCAGATGGTAGGTTTGGGACTGCCCCAGCCTAGTTCAGAGTTTCCCCTTCAAAGAAAAGGGTTTTCCTCGGCTCACATGACTCAAAAAGAGAATAATGGGACCTGATTTTTTTAAACATGAAATATGTTATGCAAGTGGATAATTTCTATAAAGTACTGTTTAAGTGTTTAATCTTGTGTTGTTGTGGGTACTAAATTCGTACCCAAGGAGGGCTTGATGGTCCATTGTGGAACCTTGGGCCGTCAACCTTTACTTTATAGAGTGCAGTCAGAAGACAGGCCTTGATAGCCACAGCGTTGATATACTGAATGTAATAGATAAGAACGGGAGAATTCTCCAGGCGCTCAACCGAACGCTTGTTTGCATGCAGACTTAGATGTGGAGCGAATTGCCTTCGTGATATATCAGGTCGTATTGTTTTAATATCATTAATTTGCTGTTCTTTTATTCACATAGTATAGAGGGAATCTCCCTTGTTTGTCAATAAAGATGCCTTGCGCATGTAAAAGGTAATTTCTGTGTATGTCGTCTATAAACTGGACTTTAGGGTTTATTGAACCAAGAGTGACAGGTCTGTCACGGCACATCAGCTGGTGACCCCGACCGTGACCCTGTCCAGTCCAGACGACCGCTGGATCCATAAGATCCAAATAACAATTCGCCCATACACTATGTGCTACAATTCCTTGGGGCCCCAGGAAGGGTACACACGGTGCTATATGTGAATTGTATTATACCAAATTTAGGTCAATTATTAAAGACAATGTGTAAATATGATTGCATACATGTGAAGTCACCACTGAACAGCAGATTGAATGACCTTTGTGTTTAATACTTAGGCTCTGTACTCCCCATACCCCAGTTTGCCCCGTCAGCGTGGCTGGGTGGACCGAGTTGATTCTCGTTACACTGTTTCTCTGTATTCTATGATCTTATAGTTTACTGAGACACCACACTGTTTCTCTGTATTCTATGATCCTATAGTTTACTGAGACACTACACTGTCTCTCTGTATTCTATGATCCTATAGTTTACTGAGACACTACACTGTTTCTCTGTATTCTATGATCCTATAGTTTACTGAGACACCACACTGTTTCTCTGTATTCTATGATCCTATAGTTTACTGAGACACTACACTGTCTCTCTGTATTCTATGATCTTATAGTTTACTGAGACACTACACTGTTTCTCTGTATTCTATGATCCTATAGTTTACTGAGACACTACACTGTCTCTCTGTATTCTATGACCCTATAGTTTACTGACACACTACACTGGTTGAGTTTGCACGGCTCTCTATTCAGCTAACCACGCCGGGTCCATAAGAGAAGATAGCGTGCAGCCTAAGTTGTCTCGTCATATGTCGTTGTTTGTATTTGTTTGTTTGTTTGTTTTGTCTTGTATGTAACGAACAAGGTTTAGACTTAAAGTGGAGTCTTGAAAAAAATGTACACTGCGACCGAGTGAAGGTTTAGACTTAACGTGGAGTCTTGAAAAAAATGTACACTGCGACCGAGTGAAGGTTTAGACTTAACGTGGAGTCTTGAAAAAAATGTACACTGCGACCGAGTGAAGGTTTAGACTTAACGTGGAGTCTTGAAAAAAATGTACACTGCGACCGAGTGAAGGTTTAGACTTAACGTGGAGTCTTGAAAAAAATGTACACTGCGACCGAGAAGGTTTAGACTTAAAGTGGAGTCTTAAAAAAAAAATGTACACTGCGACCGAGTGAAGGTTTAGACTTAAAGTGGAGTCTTGAAAAAAAATATACACTGCGACCGAGTGAAGGTTTAGACTTACAGTGAAGTCTTGAAAAAAATATACACTGCGACCGTTTGTTTGTTTGTTTTGTCTTGTATGTAACAAAGTTGGGATATTGTGTCATTGTTAAGTGTACATGTTTGTATCTACTGTAAGCAGGAGGTGTGCTGCACACAGACTGCTGGTCCGTTCTGTATATGTTCGTTACGCCACCGGACACATCCCCAACTGGTTTTTACACTGAACGCCTGACAAGTGGTGACTGACCGTGTGACTGCTGCAGCTGTATGTGTGTCCCACTTTGGGGTAAGTGTTGGAGGTGAATGCTTTGGAAATTGTGAGCGTATGAATGACAGGCGCACCCATTTTATACATTAGGGCCGTGGTTCAACATATTTCATATGTGCCCCTCGATCGTTGCCGTTCCTGGGTCCATATATGTAATTGGGTTGGGGTGGCCTTGTAGAGTACTACTGATTCTGGTTACTGTGGTGCATTCACAAGTGCATGGCTGCGTACCATTTTGAGTCTGACTCAGTGGGGCACAGTGATTTACTTCTGAGTGAGCGGCGTGAAGGCCTGAGGACTGAGACACTAGGGGAATATTTTCCAGGGGGAGGAGAAAGAGAAAGAAACTCAGATATACCCCACATTCACGTAAGGTGCATCCAAGACACCTACTACTGTTCTTTTTTGCTGGATTAAAAAATGTGAGTTATATTGAAGCCTATACCCCTGAGAATTTACATACTGCAGTGATGAGGTTAGGGGGTAGGCTCCCCAATCCCTTGTCACTAACAGGCGGCAGCGGGGTCGCAAGGCTCCCAGAGCACGTTAAAGACATGTTATAGTGCTGGGGAGAGACTGAAGGGCCCCCGTGTTCTGTCAAGGATGAATCAACATCCTAGCTGTGGAACCGTCTAGTCGGTGTGCCGACTGCCGCTCTCTCCTAGGGTTGGCAGCACATGGTGCGTGGATGACAGTCCACACCTAACCGGACGGGAGCGCGTGACTCACCGGTTACAGGCAAGGCGGGTGAAAACGGTTAATATTCTGGTTCCCGTAGCCAAGCGGGGCCAGGACAAGACCGTCGGTTTCCTGCCTGGGGCGCCAACCACGCCTACGGGTAAGGGATCGCTATCGACTGGGTCACCCGCCGGTCGGATCGCAAAAAGCATTAATTCCATGGCGTGCTCCCCGACAGGAGGCGGGTGTGGTCGCTGCTTCCGGCTCAATGTACAGTCAGGCCATCACAAGCTGAAAGCGACCGCCGGAGTGCTACAGTTACTAAGCGAGTGATGCTCCTGTGATCGGTGGGCTTTGAAAAGAAGACGCCGGGAAGCAGGAGACTTGAACTCTCTATCCAGGGTGACCTGGGTGTAGACCTCAAGTGGAAAGGGGTCTAGCCTGGGACTGCGCCCCGGTGGGGAGGTCTGAAAGACTTAAGTGCTAACGTCATTAATTAACGTATTTAAAATAAGATGAATAAATAAACAGTGGCCACCAGCTTCACATAGAGGGAGAGAAATAGTCTTCCTTCAATCTATTAAAATAGACAGTTGAAAGAATGGGGGGGAAGGAAGGCGCTGTGACCTTCACCCATTACCAGATGCCTGTAGCAGTGGCACACACACACTGATAAGATTCCCACAACACTGTCAGTGGAAAAGGAAAACAATTTTTATTTTTTTTTTCATGAGAATGCTCCCAGCTAAAATGTAGTCATGGACAGTGGAAGTAAATCTGGTTGAAATTAGTGACCCAACATAAGTGTGTAGATCAACTAAATTCTCTGTAGAATAATAAAATAAATGCAGACATATTGTACTGTGACCAAGCCCGCTTATATCCTTAATACTTCTACAAGCTTGTAGATCTGCTATTGTTGTTGCAGTTATGAACAGTCTGAAATGTGCGATAACTATTTAGTAATCCCAGAAATTAAGGACACTGATAACTAGGGAAGGCCACCCTTAGATTAGATGATTGGAGTCAGTTTTAAAAAATAAAATAAAAAAGCGAGGTCAGAAGAGAGTAGAAATATGACGTTCAAATAAATTAGTTTCTTCAGATAATTCTGCAGAAATATAGAGAAAACAGTAGCTTGCATACAATAATATTCAAATTAATCTGTATGTTTAGGTATGGGGCAACTAAATTGTGTAATTATATTTTCACTCAAATCAATTAAGTGGTACAAAAAGTCAGTGTATGAGTGAGTGACATAACTAATTATAACTTTAATAATAATAATCATAATAATAATAATAATAACAATAATACGTTTAAGAATGTAAGTGGGCAGAAAGCCCAAACGCTTGTAGTGTGAACTCTTAATTCCTTGTTTCATTAGCACGGCCAAGCTGCATAACATATACTGTAGTGGAGAGTGACATTTTGGAGTGCAGTGATCATAAAACATTAGTTGTTATAGACCAAACATGGCTTGCACGCGCACATGAAGGCCAAGAGCAGAACAGAGGCCTTACTGACATCACATGCACCATAGCGAGATTTGCCACACAGACTGCAGTATCAAAATACATTCAAGTGCCACAGACACAGTGCCTGTAGGTAATCCATACACTAAGTGACATATTCCCAAAATGGACCTTCACAGAAGTTAGAGATGTATTGATTCCACATTCGACGCTAACTTACAGCATGAGTGGCAGAGGTTCACTTCCAGCTGTGACCTGATGGGACATGGAACTGTACTGTGTGCGCTACAAGTGAAACACCACAACATAAACCATCGTTCTGGACATGACGTAGAGGGCCAGCAATAGATACAAGCTGTGACGTGGTTGAGACTCACTTCTGATGACACCTACGGGGAACAGACACCAAGCCTTGGGGAAGCTTGGGTTACTCAGACTTTGAATGTTTCAGAGACTTTACACTAGTTGAGGTTAGGGGGTAGGCTCCCCAATCCCTTGACTAGAACAGGCGGCAGCGGGGTCGCAAGGCTCCCAGAGCACGTTAAAGACGTAATATAGTGCTGGGGAGAGACTGAAGGGCCCCCGTGTTCTGTCAAGGATGAATCAACATCCTAGCTGTGTTTTCCGTCTAGTCGGTGTGCCGACTGCCGCTCTCTCCTAGGGTTGGCAGCACATGGTGCGTGGATGACAGTCCACACCTAACCGGACGGGAGTGCGTGACTCACCGGTTACAGGCAAGGCGGGTGAAAACGGTTAATATTCTGGTTCCCGTAGCCAAGCGGGGCCAGGACAAGACCGTCGGTTTCCTGCCTGGGGCGCCAACCACGCCTACGGGTAAGGGATCGCTATCGACTGGGTCACCCGCCGGTCGGATCGCAAAAAGCATTAATTCCATGGCGTGCTCCCCGACAGGAGGCGGGTGTGGTCGCTGCGTTCGGCTCAATGTACAGTCAGGCCATCACAAGCTGAAAGCGACCGCCGGAGTGCTACAGTTACTAAGCGAGTGATGCTCCTGTGATCGGTGGGCTTTGAAAAGAAGACGCCGGGAAGCAGGAGACTTGAACTCTCTATCCAGGGTGACCTGGGTGTAGACCTCAAGTGGAAAGGGGTCTAGCCTGGGACTGCGCCCCGGTGGGGAGGTCTGAAAGACTTAAGTGCACTACTATGCTATGGTCACGGACACATGACCTCTCGTCTCTTCAGCCAATGGAATATACGCAGCCGGGGTTGACCTCTTGCCCACTCTCTGTTGTTGTAGCCTCGACATGTGCAAATACATACATTTCTATCGATCTGGAGAGGACACAACACGATTTACGTTTATAGATACAATAGCGAGGGAGACACACACACCAGAGCTATTAGTGCTTGGTCGTATCGTTATCTAAAACATAATTCGTTCTGTTATGAACTTACACAACAATATGACTAAAACAATTACAGAGTGAACTTTAATAATGTAATAAGTGAGAAAAACAACCCTGTTGAGGGAGGTCCAATGGACTTAATTGACAAGTGACAAACTCTTGGAATTATTGCTAAATAGAATGCCACATTCAAACTATATTTTTTCTCAAAGTAATCTAAGTATGCAAGGCCTGTTGTTTTTCAGTTTTTCTAAAGCTGAAACTATGAAGGCACATGTAACGACTAATTAAGTTATAAGTGTGAACATATTATATTTGTTCAAAACCAAAGACAAGACTTAAGTGAAAAATTAAGGGAGGACATTAAGATGATTTTAAGTGGAGCGGCTCTAATTTTTTCCATATCGACACTGTGCAGTAGATGTCCTTTCTTATCAAGATGTTTACAGTTCAGCTGTTTCACCCAATTCAGTGGCTGTGTCAACAAGACAGGCACAGATGAACGAGACTGAAGTGCACAAGGGAACCTCAGAGTTGTGATAATAATTAAGTATAAGTGATTGAAATGAGAATGAGGTTAGGGGGTAGGCTCCCCAATCCCTTGTTCTCAACAGGCGGCAGCGGGGTCGCAAGGCTCCCAGAGCACGTTAAAGACTCAATATAGTGCTGGGGAGAGACTGAAGGGCCCCCGTGTTCTGTCAAGGATGAATCAACATCCTAGCTGTGGAACCGTCTAGTCGGTGTGCCGACTGCCGCTCTCTCCTAGGGTTGGCAGCACATGGTGCGTGGATGACAGTCCACACCTAACCGGACGGGAGTGCGTTACTCACCGGTTACAGGCAAGGCGGGTGAAAACGGTTAATATTCTGGTTCCCGTAGCCAAGCGGGGCCAGGACAAGACCGTCGGTTTCCTGCCTGGGGCGCCAACCACGCCTACGGGTAAGGGATCGCTATCGACTGGGTCACCCGCCGGTCGGATCGCAAAAAGCATTAATTCCATGGCGTGCTCCCTGACAGGAGGCGGGTGTGGTCGCTGCGTTCGGCTCAATGTACAGTCAGGCCATCACAAGCTGAAAGCGACCGCCGGAGTGCTACAGTTACTAAGCGAGTGATGCTCCTGTGATCGGTGGGCTTTGAAAAGAAGACGCCGGGAAGCAGGAGACTTGAACTCTCTATCCAGGGTGACCTGGGTGTAGACCTCAAGTGGAAAGGGGTCTAGCCTGGGACTGCGCCCCGGTGGGGAGGTTCGAAAGACTTAAGTGTATTGCCTAGTGATAGCTAAAATAGGGCTTAAATAGAGTTAAGTGTTTTATGTTTTTATGTTACGTGAATAATAACATTATTTAAGCGAAGAGGTTTGCATTCCAACATTAGAAGTGATAGATTTTTTTGGAGCGATAAATTGATCACACTGTGGCAGGGTGGACAGGGTGAACCATAGCAAGATAAGTTTATAGCAGAAACACTAGATATCATACCTACTGGGGACATTTAGGCCCTTACAAGATACCAAAATATCTTATAAGTGTATCTAAATTTGTTACGTGAATTGAAAGGTAGTTGATTTCTGTTGCAGTTGAGTTAAGTGGTGTTGTCAAGAGACTCACGAGCACGTTGGGTGATGCCTAGCAGAACATTTATGACCACGGGGGTAGCTGCACGGTCCATGGCCTCAGAAGGGTGCACACTTCGGGGCTGTGCGCGTGTTGGCTCCTTTTGTGCTCTGGCTTGATTTGATTCACATACAGCGAAGTGAGGTGTTTGTGTGTGCTGCTCAAAATATCTCCCCCTTATGGTAATGGTCAGTGCGTTTGGTGTACATTATGAGAACATGCCGGGTTTTGGGTGCAGAGTGGATGTCAAGTGATTTCATACATTGCTGACATTTGCTTTACAGTTTATTGCCAGTTGCGGTGGGCTGACTGAAACCTACACTAGTGTCAAAAGAATGCATACTTTACATCATCGATTTTGGTGCTAGATGTATCCAATTACCTTGCTCATCATTGACCTAACGTTTATTTCAATTACCATGTGACCACTGATTGACCAAGGTGTGATTAAGGTTATGTAATTTTGCTGTCATTAACCTTCCATTTCTCTGAAACAGGTCATGGGTTGCAGAAGAGAAGTGTACAATTTTGTACAGCCCGAGGATAATGTCAATTGACCTGTGCATAAAGCACAGGAAAGTTGTTTTGTTGTGTTTCCAATTACATTTTGTGTATGGTATGTGTTGTTGTGTATGTCAAAAAGGGTAAAGGAGGGTGGCACCCTGGCCTCTGCACATTCCTATGCTGTGTGCCCTGCCGGGTGTCAGGTCAAGGAGGGAAATAATATAATAGCAGATTGATATTGAGATGAGGTTAGGGGGTAGGCTCCCCAATCCTTGTCTCAAACAGGCGGCAGCGGGGTCGCAAGGCTCCCAGAGCACGTTAAAAATTATCTATAGTGCTGGGGAGAGACTGAAGGGCCCCCGTGTTCTGTCAAGGATGAATCAACATCCTAGCTGTGGAACCGTCTAGTCGGTGTGCCGACTGCCGCTCTCTCCTAGGGTTGGCAGCACATGGTGCGTGGATGACAGTCCACACCTAACCGGACGGGAGCGCGTGACTCACCGGTTACAGGCAAGGCGGGTGAAAACGGTTAATATTCTGGTTCCCGTAGCCAAGCGGGGCCAGGACAAGACCGTCGGTTTCCTGCCTGGGGCGCCAACCACGCCTACGGGTAAGGGATCGCTATCGACTGGGTCACCCGCCGGTCGGATCGCAAAAAGCATTAATTCCATGGCGTGCTCCCCGACAGGAGGCGGGTGTGGTCGCTGCGTTCGGCTCAATGTACAGTCAGGCCATCACAAGCTGAAAGCGACCGCCGGAGTGCTACAGTTACTAAGCGAGTGATGCTCCTGTGATCGGTGGGCTTTGAAAAGAAGACGCCGGGAAGCAGGAGACTTGAACTCTCTATCCAGGGTGACCTGGGTGTAGACCTCAAGTGGAAAGGGGTCTAGCCTGGGACTGCGCCCCGGTGGGGAGGTTCGAAAGACTTAAGTGACATAGTATAATGTTAAGTGACTTGTAGAAACTTTCATGTCGAAGTGTTGTAATGTTGCCGTTAATTTTTGTTAAATGGATATGCTTAGACTTATGGCAGAGTGACCAATACAGAGACACTTAAGTGTAAGGAAGGAGAGACAGTGACACGCACACACTCTCATACACAAGCACGCCACAAATTAGATAGTATAATAGTACAAATACAGTCGATAGTCCAGATAGTATAATTAAAGTCCAAAGCATAATACGGGCCAAAGACCTAAGTGAAAGACTTGCCACTAGACAATATTTACTACACAATTTTATTTATTTTTTTATATCAAGGAGGGTGACTACACAATAAATTTGACTAGTACCCATATCACTCTCAGCCAGACAGGAACATACCATTGTTTCATGGGGTTTAATCAGAGTGATTCTTTAGAGACAGATGTAGTATTGAGAGACCAAACAGAGAGATTTTTACACGGCCCGACATCTATGCTGCCCAAGGCCACTGAACGACCCCAGAATACATAATAAGTTTGATTTTGATTTTGATAGTAATGTTGGGGGATGTAATCTGATCGTAGCGATCTCCCTGGCAGCTTTAGGCACATTAAATATGGGCTATCCCAATACACACCACAGAAACATTATATTGCCACCTGGGCCCCAATGCTGAACTTGACGAAGAACACCCCTGCACGATATCTACGCCCGACCTTTGACCTCAAGGAGGGTACGGATCTGACTGGCGCTTGGGGCCCCTGTGTATAATACGGGGGGCTCCGGTCTCAGGCCCCAGGAGGGTACGGACCCGGGGGGCTCGGGAGTGGGACCTCCGCCTCTTAGCTCATTCAGTGCCAAGTACATTCGTTAATGGCACTGGATGGGTTGGGGAGGGGGGCCTAGTCTTGGGCTCTGTCGGAACCTCCTCCTCCGGGCTCGGAAAAGTGACCACCTCAACCAGAGGAATTGGAGAAGAAACCAAAAATGCACACAGAGAAATAGATAAATGATTTTTTTTTTTAAATATATATATATTACACATGTTAGAATAGTTGCTTGTAAAGGAAAACTCAGTGGGAATGCCCCACTGAGGGACCCTAAGTTTAGCAATGCAATATGGAATCAAATGATGTAATTGTCCCCAATAAGAGCTCATGTCCAGATGGTAGGTTTGGGACTGCCCCAGCCTAGTTCAGAGTTTCCCCTTCAAAGAAAAGGGTTTTCCTCGGCTCACATGACTCAAAAAGAGAATAATGGGACCTGATTTTTTTAAACATGAAATATGTTATGCAAGTGGATAATTTCTATAAAGTACTGTTTAAGTGTTTAATCTTGTGTTGTTGTGGGTACTAAATTCGTACCCAAGGAGGGCTTGATGGTCCATTGTGGAACCTTGGGCCGTCAACCTTTACTTTATAGAGTGCAGTCAGAAGACAGGCCTTGATAGCCACAGCGTTGATATACTGAATGTAATAGATAAGAACTCCAGAATTCTCCAGGCGCTCAACCGAACGCTTGTTTGCATGCAGACTTAGATGTGGAGCGATTGCCTTCGTGATATATCAGGTCGTATTGTTTTAATATCATTAATTTGCTGTTCTTTTATTCACATAGTATAGAGGGAATCTCCCTTGTTTGTCAATAAAGATGCCTTGCGCATGTAAAAGGTAATTTCTGTGTATGTCGTCTATAAACTGGACTTTAGGGTTTATTGAACCAAGAGTGACAGGTCTGTCACGGCACATCAGTCACGGCCTGGTACGGGAACTGCACTGCCCGAGAAAAGATCAGCCTACAGCGAGTAGTGCGATCGGCAGAGCGGATAATGGGAATCGAGCTCCCAGCGCTCCAGGAACTGTACAAAAAGCGGTGCGTGGTCAAAGCCAAGCGCATCATCAAGGACAAGCACCACCCAAGTCACAGACTGTTCAAACCCCTACAACGACCGCGACCGGGCAAGGGGCTCTACCGCAGTATCAAGAGTTCCACCACCAGGTACTGGTGCAGTTTTAATCCGGCTGCTGTCAGAATGCTGAATGGGGCATAAGCCTGAATGAGGCATAGATAGGCCTTGTTTCAGCAGCCTGACAACAGGCGGTGCAGACTTTTCTGGCTCTTCCTGAACACACCTGTGGATTATACCAGGGACAATGACTTGGACTTAGCCCCCCCTCGGACACACCTGTGGACTACACCAGGTACAAATGACTTTTTGTTGCACTCCCTCATGGAGCTACTTGCGGATTATACCAGGGTCAGTCCACCCTAGGTGGACACGCACTGACCTTTTGCACCTTAATCCCATGTATAACGCACTGACTTTTTTTGTCTTTTTTATTGTGCTCTTTTCCTCTAAGCACCTTAACGTCCATATGTATATCATGCACAGTATAAGTATAACATGCACAGTATACAATACATTGCTGCTATGCTCAGGCACCTTAGTTTTTTTTTGTTTTTTATTATCTCAGGTACTTTGTAAATATGTAGATAACTTGTCTGGCCTTCTGTTGCTCTCTTGTTTTGATCTCCTTCCCACTTGCCCCCCACCCCCTCTTCTTCTCCCCCCCCCCTCTTCTTTCTATGGAAACTAACGTTGCGATGGGAACGATGTACAAAAACGAATTTCACCCACTTTTTTACCTTGTAAACCTGTGATGTGACAATAAAACTGATTCTGAGAACTTTTCTAAGTACCCAAAGACGCTTTACATGGGGGGAGGAGAAAACAATCATGAAAACTGTGAGGTGTGCAGTTGGGGAATACCATAATGGAGAGGTGGGTTTTGAAGGATTGGAGGGTGGGGGGCTTCTCTGAGAGTATTGGGGAGTGCATACAAAAGGTATTGTATATGCGGATTGTATGCATCTCATTGTGAGCTGGCAGATCAGCAATTTTTCACTGAATATTCGCCCCCGGATTAATTCAATTCAATTCAATTCAATTTTATTAAAGTGTCAAATCACAACAAGTTGTCTCAAGACACTTTACATGTAGAGAAGAGACCCGACATCCCACCCTGAGCAAGCAATTTAGATTAGGGATGCTAAGGTTCAAAGGTTCAAGTGATTTAGATGTAATATGGGGCCCAAAACAAGACTCTTGTCAGGCTGTTATAGGGCTGGGCAATATCACTATCATTTCAAACTTGTGCCCCGATCACGATTAATGAACGACTAATTAAAGACGGGGTGCCGTGATTTTCAGTGATCCCCCCCCCCCCCTAAAACATAATCATCAGGTATTATGGTTATACTAGGAGGAAGATTTTTTTCAAAAAAGTATACTGAAATTGTTAAAATTATGTTTTTATGTGGACACGCCTCCAGTTCATTAAGTATACCTGGTTCTCACCTTAGCACCTCCTCCACCACCTTAGCACCACCCACCTGTCCTAGTCCCTCCTCCTCCTCATGCCCACACCTGTTGTGTTATGATAATGAGGGGGAGGGTATATTTTTACTATGTCACTAAAGGGCTGTTTTCTATTGGCACGTTTGACCCTCAAGGTTTCAGCCTCCAGTTAGAAACTCAAAATAGTCAGAGAAGACATAAAACACCATAAAAACACCACCAGGGGGCTTAATGAAGTTCTATCAACCTCATAGACACATGAAAAACAGAAAAAGTGCAAAACCATGGCGGACAACTTATTGTCTACACCCCGGACTGAGCTTGTAGATTGTACGTCACCATTGTACAATAATGTGTATAATACAGGGTTAAGTGGTTTAGTCGATTATCATTTTAGTTTTCGTTTCTTTGTAGTGATTTGTTGATATATAAGGACAGTGCCTTGTTTTTTCGCCTCGTTTATTCGATTAACCTACATGAGCAAGATTGAGTCGGTTATTGGTTCTGATATATGTTTGGTTAATTGCCCATGGAGCCCTATAGGCTGTTGGGGTACAAACTCAGACTGTCCAAACAAGTACGTACACAATGTACAGTATGTTTGCAACCTTACGTCAGAAAACCAGGACACCGTAAAATCAATGACCATTATCATGAGAGAAACAACGCTATGGTCTGTTCATTCATGGGACACTCAAGCCGTGTGTGTGTGTGTGTGTGCGTGCTTGTGTGCGTGCGTGCTTCTATTAGCCTACTATAGACCACCGAAGTCCTGACGTCATTCGTTCATCCCCAGGTTTGCGGAAGTAATTTCTCTATGGAGAATAACATTGGGTCATCTTAGAATCGTCTCATATAAGAATTGTGGTCCAAAAATAAACAAACTGTCCCGGCGATATTGTCAGGGAGGAGGTTCTATATCGTTTATGATAGTCAGTCACTTATATTTGATACAGTCTGTTTCTGGCGAAAATGTAACTAATTCGGCGGAAGTAACATTATCGTTTTCTCACCGTCAGTTGATGCTTCATATCCATAAGAGTCAAACCGCCGGGGTCATTTGTTTATTTTTGGAACACAGTTCTTATTTGACGCGATATTAAATACGTCTATGGGATTCAGAATGGGGGTGGAAAACTGCGAACCAGGTAGACAAACAAAGGATGTGTAAATTACGTCAGACTTCGGTGGTCTATACTGATGTTCAAATGTCCCCACAAGTATAGAATTTAAGATATAGACATTGTAAGGACCATTTTCCTGGTCCTCACCAGAGAAATAGTTGTATTATGGCAAATTTGGGGAGTTAGGCTTATAATTAGGAAAAAAAAATCAGGTTAGGTTTTAGGTGTCAGGGTTAGAATTATGCCTGATTTATACTAGGTTGCATGCTGGTGTTGGACACTGAAAATAGCAGATGTACAAGCTCACAAAGCGTCGCAGCGTGACGCGTTGTGAGCTGTAGTACATCTGCTACTTCCAGCTTGTAGATCTGCTATTTTCGGCTTCAGGCTTCATTAAAATCGCCGTCCTAAAGTAGTGATGTCCTCACAAGTATACAGTAGTACTGTGTAGTAGTGTGTATGTGTGTGTGTGTGTTGTTGTTGATGATGTTGCAGGGTGTGTGTGTGTGTGTGTGTGTGTGTGTAGGCTATAAACAGGGTGATGGATGTGTGTGTCACAGTGTGTTGACCGGACACACGCTCCTCTGCATTGATTCATTGACGGACCCACGGGAGTTCAACGTTCCACTGCCCTGATTCGTGTGCTCATCACCTCCCTCCCTTTCTCTCTCTCTCTCTCTCTCTCTCTCTCTCACACTCCCCCCCCTCCCCCCTTCTCCTTCTCTCCTTCGCTAAGCACAGAAGCTCTCATTATTACAAATATTTGCACGGTAACAGAGGGGTTAGAATTAAATTGAAGTGAAGGTGACATGATTAGTGTGAGAGTAAGAAGCTATGAAGTGAAGGATGAAGTAAAAATTAAACAGTGTGCGTGTATGCGTGTGTGCGTGTGTGTGTGTGTGTGTGTGTGTGTGTGTGTGTGTGTAAGCACCTGCTCAGTAAGGAGAAGGGGAGAGTTGAGAAGTCCTGGCCCTCCCTGGTGCTGAGCTGAACAGTCCTCAGGGACACACGGTGTTATGTGCAGGGACACATTGTCCTCAGGGACACACTGCCTCTGGCCCACCAACATTACCTCCAGCAAGTCCTGTTCTGCTGCAGAGGAGAGAGGTGGGCAGCTCTGGGTGATGGAGACACTTTGAGTGGTTCTCAAAAAGTGGGATCTACAAAGCTCGCAATGCGTCGCGATGTGACACGTTTTGATCTTGTAGATCTGCTATTTTCAAAAAGCATTTAAAAGATGTTGGAGAATGTGGAATATTTTAAACAACACAAATCTTGTATGGGGGGCCCCCCCCTGGCACAAAATATTTTCTATTCAGCAATTTGTCATGGACAATTAATCACTGCGACAACACCGGCCGGGCAAGCTCTACGCGGCATGTATCAAATGCCTGAACACTCGATTTGGGAACAGTTTCTACCCGGCTGCCATCATCAGACTGTTGAACAAGGCATGAACACTGTCTGCCTGAGGTGGGCGGTGAGGCTGCCTCAGGCTTGCCATTTAAAATATGTGTTGTTGTTGTTACCTCTCCATGCTGCATGAACTGGTCTTTGAAGCAGCACCTTAAGAAACACAGTGCTGCAACTTTATTTTACCCAGCTTTATGGCTTCACGTTATGCACACATTTCGTTCCCTGGTCTAGTATTCTTGGTTCTATGTTTCTGTTTGCCCCAGCTGTATCTGATTTGTAATCACCCCTCATGTGTATATTAGTCTTGTTCCCCAATCAGTCTTTGTCGAGTCATTGTTTGGTGTCACTGCATTAGCTAATTTGTATTTGTGATTTATTTTCTGTTCATGTACTGTTTATTAAAACACCCAACCATGGGTTTTTATCACTACCTGCCTGGCTGTCCTGCTTTTGGGTCCTCACCACACCAGTACGTGACAGAATGACTCGACCAGACTGGACCCAGCGGGCAGCAACCCTGACCACAGCCTGTCCACACCTGGTGAGGCCTTGGGATATTTAAATGACATCAATGAAGCTCAGGCTAGTTGACTGTTGGGGGTGCAATCCATTTGAAGAGCCAGCTGGGTTGACTGTTGGAGGGAACGCTACTGGCGCACCACACCAGTATGTCACCATATGATGCAAATATTTCTAAATCACATGCAGGTGCATGTGATGCTGAGGTTCTAAACATCACGTGTATACCTGCTTTCACATAAGCTCTCTGTATACATTTTTATATCTGTATTTGTTCTACTTGACATGTTTTCTATCTCTTCCCCTTTGCTCTCACTCGACTAATAAAATTATTATTTCACTCACTGCTTTACACTGCAGATGATGGGCCATCACTATAACCTGGAGCTGGATGCGTGGGCACACACACACCCACACTTGGATCTCTGATATCTGTTGAGTCATGGAAAATGTGCAAAGCAGCATTGCAATGGCAATGCAGTTACATAATGAAACATATCGTTGCTGTCGAGGCAGTAACCTCTTATCTCCATTTTCTTTTTGGTGTTTTTTTAATGTAAATTAACGCCCCACTTGATCATAATACAGCGTCGCACAAAGGCATCAAAAGTAGCAGATCCACAAGCTCGAAACGCGGCGCGAAGCGACGCGTTTTGAGCTTGTAGATCTGCTACTTTTGCAATTTTTGAACTTGAATCCTGTAACAGTTTTGGACATACAGTATAAGGTTTCCACCCGAGACGATATACTGCATTGAGTAGTTTCCGCGGTATGTTTCCGAACAGAATTTGCTGCTGTTTACTGGTATGTGTAACCACTATGTACTTATGAACTTTTAAGAGGCAGGCTCTAGTCTAGTAACTCGAAAAACTTTGAGGTTGCCTGAAGAAGACCTCTCATTTTTAACACACGCCGCTCGTTTGTCCTGAATTCACTGGGGAGAAAAGCCACCTTGTGTTTTGTTTTGTTGTGTTGCCTTTTGTTTATCACTTTGGCGTTTGGCCAACAGATTCTGCCCTTTTGGCACTTTTGTTTTGTCCTGTTCCCAGCCTGGCAACTCTGATCACCACCGATCGATCACGTTCCATTGAAAATAACCCCTAAAAACCCTTATACTTCCTTCATGGCCTCAGCCCCTTTTAACTAATGAAATAGCCGATGTACAAGCTCACAATGAGTTGCGACGATGAGTAAATTGTCTATTCTCGCCGAATGTTCGCCTATTATGACATACCCAGAATTGGGATGCGGTTCATGTGTTAAATTTAGGAATTATTTTGCTACGCTTTTTGTGATTCATTCTGATAATTTCAGTGACTTCATCCCTTTCTCTAGCCTTGTTGAGCCAGTCTCTTGTTTCACTCTCGCTTGGCTTCATTCAACCTTCCTCTAGCTATAGTGGGTTGGGTCAGATCAAGCATGGATCAATGATTCTGGGTCATTGCTAAACTGGTTCGTGCTTCCCTGCCTTCCTTATAGTTTGTGACACGTTGTGAGCTTGTAGCTCGCTATCAACACTTTCATGTGAGATGAACTTAATGTCAGTTTTTACAGGTGCTGTAACGGATATTTTTTGGGTTAATGATAGTAATAATCTTTGCAGTGTTTGTTCAGTAACAGGGGTCTCCCCGTCTCTCCGGCTTTTTAATACACAGAAAATACATTTTCAGCTGGGTGACGAATTTCATCCAATCAGGAGAGTGATCCCATTTATCATATCTGGAGGCCTCCGTTACACTCTACAGCAGTGATTAATATGGGAATATACTTATTTTAAACACAGAAAAGATCACTTACACTCCCTTTAAGAGGTTTCCTAAGAATAGGTCCAGTAAGCGTTGCATGCTGGGAAAAAGTCATCAGATTCCTGGCCCTGGAAAAAGAAAAAGACAAAAGCATGAAAAGAAAATGTAAGAGTTCAACTTCCAACCGTGAAAACAACACACTGAGATTCTTCAAGCAAAACACCCGAGCATATTGACACCTGCAGGCTTCACACAAAGTCATGCAAATATAGCGTTCAGACGTTGGTAGGAAGATAGCCCGCTGAGACGATGTATACAGTATCTTTGTCTAACAGCAGGTGTGGGCAGTAATTTGTGCTGCAATTCTGATTTGGATCTATATTTCAGAAAGGAATAAGTACATTTGTACAAGAAAACAAACAAACAAACAAAATAGAGGGGCGTACAATTATTCAACCACTTAAACCCAAGCATACTTTGTCGTGTGACATTTTTTGAAAATGTGCCCAAAATAGGTACTCCAAGTGTTAACATCATTTTTGTATTAAATTGTGATATTATCAAACGTTACCAGACAGTTAGTCTACATTTACCCAAAAGGAAAATTAATTAAAGGAAATTTAATTCAGTCTTACCAGAAGCAGGGATACAACCTATGTATGAGCCAGTGGTGGAAAGTACTCAAATGTATCAATACCACAATATAAAAATACTCTGTTACAAGTGAAAGGCCTGTGTTCAAAATGTTACTTGAGTAAAAGTACAAAGGTATTGGCATCAGAATATACTTAAAGGGATACTTCACTTTCGGGCCGGGGAAACATTTAAAAAATATATTAAAAATAAATGAAAAAAGTTATGGAAAATTCATGGCCCCCTCACGCATTAGAGTGTCCTACTAATGCGTGAGGGGGCCATGAATTTTCCATAACTTTTTTCATTTATTTTTAATATATTTTTTAAATGTTTCCCCGGCCCTAAAGTGAAGTATCCCTTTAAAGCACCAAAAGTAAAAGTACTAAAATGTTTGAAAATAGCAGATCTACAAGCTCACAACGCGCAAATAACCTAGATATAAAATAGGGCTTAGCGGGTTAATGTATGTGTTTTAATCTGCAAAGTAACTAGTAACTAAAAGTTTTCAAGTAATTGTAGTGGAGTAAAAGTACAATATTTGCCTCTGAGATGTTGTGAAGTAGAAGTAAAAGTACTGAAAATTGGAAATGCTCCAGTAAAGTAGAAATAGTACAGTACTTGAGTATATGTACTTAGTTACTTTACAGCACTGGTATGAACCAGACAAATGAATGACCAGAGGGGGGATGTCAAAAGCAGAGGCATCCCCCCCGAGCAAATCCAACCCTATAGGAACAAGGAACTAGAAGTGCACATTATTATGTGCCTCACTCCATTTTGTGTGAATTCCTCTGCAAAGGACTGTCAAAATGTGTTTACACCCACCTCCTTGCCTGGGCTGGGCGTGATGTAGTATAGCATCGCTGTCCGGTGGAAAACTTGTATGTCCACGACCGTTATTGTCAGGAAATGCAAACAAGGAAAAGAAACTGATGGGTGTTATTTCATCACTAGCTCTTACTTGTTCTCGCTGGTTATATATTTTAACCCATTGAAGACCTGAAGCCGATTCTACATGTCTCCTAAATCTCAACAGTATTCTGAAAAACGTTATGTTTCTATATCAGTGGTGCTCAATCTTTTTTGTCAAGGACCCCCAAAATTATATGTATTTGGCCGCGGACCCCCATCAAAATATTTTGTTCCAGGGACCCCCAGAAGCAAAGATTTGAGTTAAAAAAGATCGCTTTAAAAATATATATATTCAAAAAACACACTTTCAAAATGTTCGCGAAATAGTGAAAAATAGCAGATCTACAAACTTGCTATTTTCGCTGCTTTTGCGTAAAAAAAAGTTCAAATCTGGAGATACAAGGTTTCTGCCTTGACAGCAGCGATAGTCAACAGCCTCCTGGGGCAGCATTAGTGCGAGTACAGGGCCATGCCAGGGGTTTCTGCTGCCAGTGAGACTCTAACTGGCAGATATGGGTGCAAATATATGGGTTCAGCACAGTGCTGCGGTGAAGGTATATTCATTCTCCATGACATTTCTCCTGAAGTAAATAAGGAGAAAAAGGCCATTTTCACTCCGAGCCCCCATCAGCTCACTCTGTGCTGATGTACTGTTAACAGTGGTGGAAAGTAACCACGCACATTTATTCAAGTAGAGCTACTGTACTTGGGCAAAAAAAAAATTGAGGTACTACTTTCACTTCACTTGAGAATACTTTTATACTCTGTTTCGTAACAGGGGAGAGGTTCTCTGGAGTGGGTTGTTATAGCTCACAGCCAGAAGTCCTCAAGAGGCGGCTGTTCGTATAGCTACAGTGGAGTCAGTATACTGCTGTATGGGGCTGAGACATGGACCCTCACAGCACAACAGGAAAGGGCCTTGGATGCAGTGTTGATTTCGTCGACTAAAACTATGACGAAAAATGCTCGTCGACTACCTTTTTTCACTGACGAAAACTAAATCAAAACTAAATAAAACTAAGCTTTGATGACTAAAACTAAGACTAAATATATTGACAATTTTGTCAACAAATAAAAACTAGACTAAAATGTTAGTGAGGGAAGTAATTTTATATTTGGTTGCACTCGGGTGTTGCGCTCTGAAAATAGCAGATCTACAAGCTCACAACGCGTCGCAGCGCGACGCGTTGTGAGCTTGTAGATCTGCTATTTTCAGAGCGCAACCAAGTGTAAAATCAGCCATTACGACGCCATCAAGGCACCGCCAAAATACATTTTAGTCGACTAAATCAACTGTAGATTTAGTGGACTATAATTTTATGATATTTAGTCGACTAAAACTAGACAAAAACTAAAACATTTCAGATGACTAAAATATGACTAAAACTAAATGGAACTTTATTCAAAAGACTATGACTAAAACTCAATCAAAATTTGCTGACAAAATCAACACTGCTTGGATGGAGTCTACAGTACACAAGAACGCTACGAATGGCACTAGGAGTCACATGGACGGACCACATCAGAAACGTGGTCCTCAGCGGGGGACCTACCACGGTTCACAGACCAAGTCAGAGAGAGACGGATGTGGCCGGCAGGGCACTGTGGGAGCCAACCCATGTCACGAGTCTGAGTCAGGGCAGAATGTAGGACCCATCATGTGCAGGATGAGGCAGAGGCTGAACGCAAAAGGTGGGAAAACTATAAGGAACTGAAACCAAGACATAGCCTACTACACGTGACAATGACCTGGCAAGGATACAGTGCAAACACAGGGATTAAATAGACAGGGAAATAACAAGACACAGGTGAACTCAACAGACAATCAACACTGGGATGGGAACGGCCTTTTCCTAGGGAAAGGCAAGGGGGGCGGGGGGCCGGGTGGGGAGAGTCAGCACACAGAAGTCAAGGCACAGACGGCTGTGTTGTTGACGGACAACGGATGCACGCTTATGAGAAACAACAGAAATAAAACCTGGCGAAACAGTTGCGTGCATTAGCGCAAGATGAGGATAAAGGAAACATTCAGTCTAAATGTCCAGTTTGCTAATTCACAACTAGGCCTACTACTACTACTTTTGTATTTGAAACTTAAAATTTCTCTAAATATTATAGTACAAGTACAAATATCACAGTGAAGTCGGACTGAATGACTGAAACGTTTTTTCTTTTTTTTACTCTCTTGGTATGGGGATTATCTGGCACATGTATGTATCCGTTATGAAAGAGAAATTGTATCATGAGTGAAACGGCTAGGAAACCATAAACCATAAACCTACGTAGGCCTACATCTAAATGAGTAGCCATATTTACATTTCCTTACAAATGACAAATCCTTTTAAGCTATACATTTCTGGGATGCATAGTAGCTGAAACTCCACAAGATATTCCTCTACACTTATTCAGTGAGAGCATTGCTCCTCCTGCTGAGATTGCTCCTCCTGCTGAGAGCATTCCCCCCCCCCCCCCCGCCCCCTTGCCTTCTACTCCCTCGGAAAAAGCTATTCGCCACTGGGATAGGCTGGGGGACTAAGAGGACACAGGAGGAGAACAAGACAAGACAGGCAACAGCTACAAAGAGAACAGGAAACAATGGAACAATACTACAAAATAGTGTGGCAAAAGGAGTGTAAAGCAAAACATAACAAGGAAACAAGGACTGCAGAACATTACTTCAGAATAACAGGGACACAACTGAAAAGTAAAACACTAACTATAACTGGGAAACAACAAATACATGAAAACACAACGGGGAGACAGAGCACGTCACAGATCGTGACAACCCAGGGCAAAGCCAGGAATGGCAAGAAGCGCACCACCTATGTGAATGCACTGCGGCGGCGGCGCGACAGCTTAGCTCGCAAGACCCTGATGCTAGATAGGAGAGGGTGGAGGGCAGCGATCCCGAGTTGGTGTTGGCTGGACCAAACTCTGGCATGAGACCAGTTTGCCATGGGAGACCCTACCAGGAGCACGAGGCTCGGGACAACACAGTGTCTTAGGGAGGCACAAACCTCTCCGCCACGGCAGTGTTGATTTTGACAGCAAGATTTTTATTTCGTTTTTGTCAAAGTCTTTAGAATAAAATTCCATTTAGTTTTAGTCATATTTTAGTCATCTGAAAAGTTTCAGTATATTTAGTCATAGTTGTAGTCATCATAGCTTAGTTTTTATTTAGTTTTTATCATGTAGTGTTCTGGTCGACAAACATTTTTCGTCATAGTTTTAGTCGACGAAATTATTATTATTTGTATGAACTCCTATGAGTCAAACGTTCATACAAGCTCAGTCGACTCTGGACTAATCAGAGTCATTGAATTCATTTGAAGAAGCTGGGATGACAAAAAAAAACGCATTGACAGGGAGTAGGCAGCGGAGAAAACAGTTAAATCAGCTGGGGCCGAGTGGGTAGTGGTGTAAAGTAACTAAGTACATGTACTCAAGTATGTTTTTGTGATATTTTTTACTTTACTGGAGTATTTCCAGTTTTCAATACTTTTAATTCTACTCCTTTACATCTCAAATATTGTACTTTTTACCCCACTACAATTATTTGAAAATTTTAGTTTCTAGTTACTATGTAGATTTGGATTATTATTACATTATTACTACCACTTCAACCCCATTTCGGCCATTTGAAAATATTTGTATACAATTTATACATTTGAAAACTTGCGAAACGGGACATTCTGCATAATGAGTATACTTTCTACTTTTGGTACTTCAAGTACATTTTAATGCCAATACTTTTGTACTTTTACTCAAATATATTTTTTAAACCGAACCTATTTCCACAATAGGGTATTGATACTTTTACTTGAGTAAAACATTTGAGTACTTCTTCCATCACTGCTAAAAACCGCAGAGGCAGAGGAGAAAACAGTGAAGTCAGCTGGGGCCGAGTGGGCAGGGCATCAAGGCCTCTGTGATCTGCCTGCAGGGCAGATCCTGTTTTGAGGGGGCAGAAGAGAAAAGGGCAGGATTGTCACGGAGGCCTTCGTGGCCTCCGTGACATTCCTTCCATAAACAATTAAGCCCTATTTTATTATTTTTGTTTGTTCAAAAACAGCCCGATCTACAAGCGCACAACGTGTCACAATGTGAACCGTTCTGAGCTTGTAGATCTGCTATATTTAGAAAGATTTTGACAGATCTTGACAAATCTTCTCTTAAGGAGGTCCCTGCCAGAAAATCTTGTCCGTGGCCTAATACATTCGGGGGTCCTTGACATGAAAATGTTTGAGAACCACTAGTTTAGATGAATTGAACAATTGATTGCATCCATGCTTCTTTATCATGGATCAACAGCTTTTAGAATTACTGTAACCTCCTCAGTCTTTACTATGGCGTCTTTTTTACTGTGGCGTTTACCTATCTATATTTATCATCTTGTCTGTACTGACCTGAGCAAAATGAATTTCCCCTGTGGACAACAAAGGACATCTAATCTAATCAAGCCAATAATCAAAACCCTGTACGGCATTGACACTCTGCCACCATATGTGAAAGCATTTCATTTATATGGATTTCAATAGAAAGTTTCAATCAATATAAGCCTAAATGAAAAGATTTTCCGCCATGTCAGTGAAGACATTTTCTGGGTGATCTGAAGGAGGTTGAGAAGATCTTCCAAAACACTGGACCAAAACACTTGAGCATTGTTGTAGTGCAGTGGCTCAGAGGTAGAGCCCAATCAGAAAGTGTCCTTGAGCAAGACTCTGAACCCCTACCTGCTACCGATGAGTCGGCTGGTGCCTTGCATGGTCTGTGAATGGGTGAATGTGATGCACATTGGTAAAGGTGTTTGGATAAAGGTGTTATATACCATTTTCACCTTAATGTCAGATTTGTTCACATCTGGGTTTCGTTTTCCTGAGGTAATTTAACTGTCCCTGATTTATTTTATCAACCATTCTTTAACCACCAAACCTTATAGTTAAATAGTATCAACATCAATTTAACCACTTGAACCCTATTTTATACTTGCTAAGCTTAAATCCACAAGCTCTGAACGCGTCGCAATGAGATGCATTGTGAGCTTGGGGGGGAAATCGCGAAGAAAAAAAATCATGGCACCCATCTTTTCGGGTGGGGGTCCATGGCCAAAACCATCAATTTGGGGGTCCTTGAAATGAAAATGTCACTGCTGCACACTGTCTGCAATCAAGCAAAAACAGTGGCGCTACTGGTGAGGATGAGGTAATGCAACAGCAGTGCATAACCTGAGAGGCTTCATTCAATACACAGGACAGGACGCAGGGCAAAAACCAGTGGTGGAAAAAGTATTAAAGTACTCATATTTTTTACTTAGGTAAAAGTGTCAAAACCATAATGTAGAAATACTTCCAGAATTCAAAAGTACTTGCGTAAAAATACCAAAAGTAGAAAGTACTCATTATGCAGAATGTCCCATTTCACAAGTTTTCGAATGTATAAAATGTATAAAAATCTTTTTAAAATAGTAGATCTATAAGCGACACATTGTGAGCTTGTAGATCGGCTATTTTCAAATGGCAGAAATTAATGTATGTTTTGTAATAATAATCTAAATATCCAAAGTAGTAGCCTAACTAAAGTTTTCAAATAATTGTAGTGGAGTAAAAGTACAATATTTGCCTTTGAGAGTAGTAAGTAAAAGTACTGAAAATTGGAAATACTCCAGTAAAGTTTTACTTAAGTACAGTACTTGAGTAAATGTACTTTACTTTACCCCACTGGAAAAAAAAACTTGTGTGGAGTTATGTGCGGGACAGGGCTTTTAAAATACTGTTATATAGGCCTACAATACATGTACCCAGTAGCATTAGCTGTTTTGATTGATTGATGTAGTTTATTTAGTAAGACATGAGAATAGTACATGACAGTACATAACAGTACATGGAAGTACAAATTCACAATACAAGGTCTACTAAACAGGAACTCTCATTAAGCACTAAGCTTGTTTAAGATGAGAACCCCATGCACACAAATCATGATGTCATATAAGAGGCAGACAGATATACATACTACTATACAGAATGTCATACAATCAGCTTTCAGGTTACTGGTATGAAGAGAGAAAATATATATATATATATATACAAAGGAGGAAAATGAAACTGCGGTCACGCTGGCCGCACTTCAGAGAGAGACGGTCGCACTAGCCGTGCTTCAAAAATTGCTGCGCAACTACGTGGCCTTTTACGGTTAGGCGAAATGATGGTGCGTTCAATGAAATCGTAAATCCCAACCACTTCAATATATACATGTAAAAATGTAATAAAACTCTATCTAAAAAAATCTAAAAACATTGTTTGTGTCTAATGTTCTCGTCTGTGATTATTACCAAAATGTTTTACTGCACAAAATTATTAATAATAAAATATTGAAATATAACAGTTCAATGTAATTTTTGGGAAAATCTAAAAACAAAGTTATCAACCAGCAACTAAATGTTATTGTGCCAATGTGTGTCCTTTACAATATGTGATTATTACCAATATATTTTAAGGTACCGATTAATAATAATAAATTATTGAAATATTACAGAATCCCATCCATTTACATGTAATCTTTCGAAACATCATTAAAAATTATAGTTATCATTCAACAACTATATATTAATGTGCCCAAGTGTCTCCTGCACACCAGGGATGATTATCGATATGTTTTACAGCAGCAATTATTAATAATAAATTATGGAAATATTACAGAATCCCATCCATTTCAATGTTATTTTTCGAAAAATCATAAAAAAATCAAAAAACATAGTTATCACCCAAGGACTAAATATGAATGTGCCCAAGTGTCTCCTGCACACCAGGGATCATTATAAATATGTTTTACAGCAGCAATTATTATTAATAAAGTATTGAAATATTACAGAATCCCATCCATTTCAAGGAATCTTTCGAAAAATCATAAAAAAATCTAAAAACATAGTTATCACCCAAGGACTAAATATTAATGTGCCCCATGGTCTCTTGCACACCAGGGATCATTATCAATATGTTTTACAGCAGCAATTATTAATAATAAAGTATTGAAATATTACAGAATCCCATCCATTTCCATGTTATCTTTCAAAAAATTATAAAAAAATCAAAAAACATAGTTATCACCCAAGGACTAAATAGTTTTATTTCCCATGGTCTCCTGCACACCAGGGATGATTATCAATATGTTTTACAGCAGCAATTATTAATAATAAATTATTGAAATATTACAGAATCCCATCCATTTCAATGTTATCTTTCAAAAAATCATAAAAAATTCTAATAACATAGTTATCACCCAAGGACTAAATAGATTTATTTCCCATGGTCTCCTGCACACCAGGGATGATTATCAATATGTTTTACAGCAGCAATTATTAATAATAAATGATTGAAATATTACAGAATCCCATCCATTTCAATGTTATCTTTCAAAAAATATTAAAAAATTCAAAAAACATAGTTATCACCCAAGGACTAAATATTAATGTGCCCCATGGTCTCTTGCACACCAGGGATCATTATCAATATGTTTTACAGCAGCAATTATTAATAATAAATTATTGAAATATTACAGAATCCCATCCATTTCCATGTTATCTTTCAAAAAATCATAAAAAATTCAAAAAACATAGTTATCACCCAAGGACTAAATAGTTTTATTTCCCTTGGTCTCCTGCACACCATGGATGATTATCAATATGTTTTACAGCAGCAATTATTAATAATAAATTATTGAAATATTACAGAATCCCATCCATTTCAATGTTATCTTTCAAAAAATCATAAGAAATTCTAAAAACATAGTTATCACCCAAGGACTAAATAGTTTTATTTCCCATGGTCTCTTGCACACCAGGGATGATTATCAATATGTTTTACAGCAGCAATTATTAATAATAAATTATTGAAATATTACAGAATCCCATCCATTTCAATGTTATCTTTCAAAAAATCATAAAAAATTCTAATAACATAGTTATCACCCAAGGACTAAATAGATTTATTTCCCATGGTCTCCTGCACACCAGGGATGATTATCAATATGTTTTACAGCAGCAATTATTAATAATAAATGATTGAAATATTACAGAATCCCATCCATTTCAATGTTATCTTTCAAAAAATATTAAAAAATTCAAAAAACATAGTTATCACCCAAGGACTAAATATTAATGTGCCCCATGGTCTCTTGCACACCAGGGATCATTATCAATATGTTTTACAGCAGCAATTATTAATAATAAATTATTGAAATATTACAGAATCCCATCCATTTCCATGTTATCTTTCAAAAAATCATAAAAAATTCAAAAAACATAGTTATCACCCAAGGACTAAATAGTTTTATTTCCCTTGGTCTCCTGCACACCATGGATGATTATCAATATGTTTTACAGCAGCAATTATTAATAATAAATTATTGAAATATTACAGAATCCCATCCATTTCAATGTTATCTTTCAAAAAATCATAAGAAATTCTAAAAACATAGTTATCACCCAAGGACTAAATAGTTTTATTTCCCATGGTCTCTTGCACACCAGGGATGATTATCAATATGTTTTACAGCAGCAATTATTAATAATAAATTATTGAAATATTACAGAATCCCATCCATTTCAATGTTATCTTTCAAAAAATCATAAAAAAATCTAATAACATAGTTATCACCCAAGGACTAAATAGATTTATTTCCCATGGTCTCCTGCACACCAGGGATGATTATCAATATGTTTTACAGCAGCAATTATTAATAATAAATGATTGAAATATTACAGAATCCCATCCATTTCAATGTTATCTTTCAAAAAATATTAAAAAATTCAAAAAACATAGTTATCACCCAAGGACTAAATATTAATGTGCCCCATGGTCTCTTGCACACCAGGGATCATTATCAATATGTTTTACAGCAGCAATTATTAATAATAAATTATTGAAATATTACAGAATCCCATCCATTTCAATGTTATCTTTCAAAAAATCATAAAAAAATCAAAAAACATAGTTATCACCCAAGGACTAAATAGTTTTATTTCCCTTGGTCTCCTGCACACCAGGGATGATTATCAATATGTTTTACAGCAGCAATTATTAATAATAAATTATTGAAATATTACAGAATCCCATCCATTTCAATGTTATCTTTCAAAAAATCATAAAAAATTCTGAAAACATAGTTATCACCCAAGGACTAAATAGTTTTATTTCCCATGGTCTCTTACACAACAGGGATGATTATCAATATGTTTTACAGCAGCAATTATTAATAATAAATTATTGAAATATTACAGAATCCCATCCATTTCAATGTTATCTTTCAAAAAATATAAAAATTTAAAAAAAACATAGTTATCACCCAAGGACTAAATATTAATGTGCCCCATGGTCTCTTGCACACCAGGGATGATTATCAATATGTTTTACATTAGCAATTATTAATAATAAATTATTGAAATATTACAGAATCCCATCCATTTCAATGTTATCTTTCAAAAAATCATAACAAATTCAAAAAACATAGTTAACACCCAAGGACTAAATATTAATGTGCCCCATGGTCTCTTGCACACCAGGGATCATTATCAATATGTTTTACAGCAGCAATTATTAATAATAAATTATTGAAATATTACAGAATCCCATCCATTTCAATGTTATCTTTCAAAAAATCATAAAAAAATCTAAAAACATAGTTATCACCCAAGGACTAAATAGTTTTATTTCCCATGGTCTCTTGCACACCAGGGATGATTATCAATATGTTTTACAGCAGCAATTATTAATAATAAATTATTGAAATATTACAGAATCCCATCCATTTCAATGTTATCTTTCAAAAAATCATAAAAAATTCTAATAACATAGTTATCACCCAAGGACTAAATAGATTTATTTCCCATGGTCTCCTGCACACCAGGGATGATTATCAATATGTTTTACAGCAGCAATTATTAATAATAAATGATTGAAATATTACAGAATCCCATCCATTTCAATGTTATCTTTCAAAAAATATTAAAAAATTCAAAAAACATAGTTATCACCCAAGGACTAAATATTAATGTGCCCCATGGTCTCTTGCACACCAGGGATCATTATCAATATGTTTTACAGCAGCAATTATTAATAATAAATTATTGAAATATTACAGAATCCCATCCATTTCAATGTTATCTTTCAAAAAATCATAAAAAAATCTAAAAACATAGTTATCACCCAAGGACTAAATAGTTTTATTTCCCATGGTCTCTTGCACACCAGGGATGATTATCAATATGTTTTACAGCAGCAATTATTAATAATAAATTATTGAAATATTACAGAATCCCATCCATTTCAATGTTATCTTTCAAAAAATCATAAAAAAATCTAAAAACATAGTTATCACCCAAGGACTAAATAGTTTTATTTCCCATGGTCTCTTGCACACCAGGGATGATTATCAATATGTTTTACAGCAGCAATTATTAATAATAAATTATTGAAATATTACAGAATCCCATCCATTTCAATGTTATCTTTCAAAAAATCATAGAAAAATCTAATAACATAGTTATCACCAAGGACTAAATAGATTTATTTCCCATGGTCTCCTGCACACCAGGGATGATTATCAATATGTTTTACAGCAGCAATTATTAATAATAAATGATTGAAATATTACAGAATCCCATCCATTTCAATGTTATCTTTCAAAAAATATTAAAAAATTCAAAAAACATAGTTATCACCCAAGGACTAAATATTAATGTGCCCCATGGTCTCTTGCACACCAGGGATCATTATCAATATGTTTTACAGCAGCAATTATTAATAATAAATTATTGAAATATTGCAGAATCCCATCCATTTCAATGTTATCTTTCAAAAAATCATAAAAAAATCTAATAACATAGTTATCACCAAGGACTAAATAGATTTATTTCCCATGGTCTCCTGCACACCAGGGATGATTATCAATATGTTTTACAGCAGCAATTATTAATAATAAATGATTGAAATATTACAGAATCACATCCATTTCAATGTTATCTTTCAAAAAATATTAAAAAATTCAAAAAACATAGTTATCACCCAAGGACTAAATATTAATGTGCCCCATGGTCTCTTGCACACCAGGGATCATTATCAATATGTTTTACAGCAGCAATTATTAATAATAAATTATTGAAATATTACAGAATCCCATCCATTTCAATGTTATCTTTCAAAAAATCATAAAAAAATCTAAAAACATAGTTATCACCCAAGGACTAAATAGTAATGTGCCCCATGGTCTCCTGCACACCAGGGATGATTATCAATATGTTTTACAGTAGTAATTATTATTAATAAATTATTGAAATATTACAGAATCCCATCCATTTCAATGTTATTTTTTGAAAAATCATAAGAAAATCTAAAAACATAGTTATCACCCAAGGACTAAATATTAATGTGCCCCATGGTCTCTTGCACACCAGGGATCATTATCAATATGTTTTACAGCAGCAATTATTAATAATAAATTATTGAAATATTACAGAATCCCATCCATTTCAATGTTATCTTTCAAAAAATCATAAAAAAATCTAAAAACATAGTTATCACCCAAGGACTAAATAGTAATGTGCCCCATGGTCTCCTGCACACCAGGGATGATTATCAATATGTTTTACAGTAGTAATTATTATTAATAAATTATTGAAATATTACAGAATCCCATCCATTTCAATGTTATTTTTTGAAAAATCATAAGAAAATCTAAAAACATAGTTATCACCCAAGGACTAAATATTAATGTGCCCAAGTGTCTCCTGCACACCAGGGATCATTATCAATATGTTTTACAGCAGCAATTATTAATAATAAATTATTGAAATATTACAGAATCCCATCCATTTCAATGTAAATTCTGAATATTGTTTATTGTTTATTGTTCATTGTTTATTAAGGATCCCCATCAGTCTAGACCATAGCGGAGACTATTCTGCCTGGGGTCCAGGCAAAAATCATCAAAATACAAATCATAAAATGCTGTACAACATAATCAATTTGTTAGTGAACAAAAACACAAACTTGGAGAACTAAATTTACATTAACAGTAAATGAAGAATTACAAATAAAACACAACAATAACAACAACATAATCTAATCTAATTTCCTCTTTGATTATTGCTTCCTTAAGTTTCTAAAACATTGTTTTTGGCAACACTCTACTTAAAGGTTATAAATGTTTATAGTTATGCATAACTATAGGTTACTAGCGTAACCCCGGTTTTATGATATAGGGAGAGAGAGTCTCGCTTATGGGAGAGCGCCCTCTGGCGTGAAGCACTACTTTAAAAAAAAAAAAATCGTAATAATCTAAAATCGAGATCGCATAGGTGTCTGAATCGAGATCACGATCTTTTTTCGATTAATCGTGCAGCACTAATGGCCTGAACTACCCAGTGGGATAGTGCTTGCTTAGCGATGGGCCTACCCCGCAATCGTGGTGCCCATGACACAAACAACTGATCCGACTTCCTAGAAGTCCTGGATCCGTCCACATACATTTTCAGTGCCCTCACTGGGCAGAGATGATGCAGTCTTTCATCCTCCCATGACGCAAATGGGGGCGGATGGAACGCCGCCAAAGTCACAGGAGTGCAGGGCGTCAGAGGGTTCTTGGGGATATACCCAGGTCTGGGCTTAAGCACCACCCTCGTCGCCACTCTGAGGCAGCCCCTCGGTGCCCAGGTTCATCCGCTCACGTGCCAAGCCCAGAGATTCAGTTCCTCTGGGTGTGGGCAGAATATCTCACCCTCCGCTTGCGTTAGCATGTCCCTGCGTAACGGTAGGGGCCAAGGGCGCTCGTGTAGTAGAGGAGTGATTTCTGAGAGCCAGTGGCCCCACGCCGGGGCCACTAGTATCACCCTCAAGCCCTCCGTCCTCACTCTCTTGAGTGTAGGAGCGATGAGAGACAGTGGGGGAAAAGTGTACAGCAGTGTCCTGAGCCACACATGTGCTAGCGCGTCCAGGCCCAGAGGTGCTGCCCCCCTCACTGAAAAGAACAAGCGACATTTTGCGTCGTCTTGTGAGGCAAATAGCTATATCTATCCGAGGTCGCCCAAAACGAGCCCAGATCTGTTCTGCTATGATGGGGTGTGCTTGCATGCAGGGCTGTGTGATGCGTAGTGCGGTAGATCTGTAGTATTAGTGCTTGTAGTTAGTGCATGCTGCTTCTGCTTGCAACTCTGCTTTCAGCTACTGCCGCCGGCTAGCCCTCCTCGTGGAGGGTGAAAAGAGGAGCAGAGTGCGTAAGTCTCCTTCTGCCGGTACAAAGCCGCTCCACCGTCAAGACTCCTGCAGTGTCTCCCCGTGGCCACACATGGTAACTGGGTACCGCGAGGTCCCAGGCTAAACTGTTGGGGATCTCGGAGCAACAGTGGGCCCCAGAGGCAAGGCGTGCAGGCCCACCGGCGTGTGGACATGCCCTGGCGCCTGCCAACCACTGTCCCAGCTATGGGCAAATAACATGGGCAGATGGGGCTCATATTTATGGTATGCAACCCATCTAGGAGAAGGACACTCTGAAATAAAACCAGGAATGTGAGGAGTTGCGCCCCACAGTCCTTATATAGCATTGTAAAGCCCAACATGGAGAGTCTAGTTATTTCAAATCCTATACTTCCAGTGGCGGGAGTCCGTAGGAGCCTCGCAGCGGACCGTAGTGCTGGTCCTCCTCATGGGGGACAACATGACGACTGGACCCCAAACCCGCAAGGGAGGATTCAGTCCGAAAACAGCACTCGGTCTAATGCTATCTTGCGTTGCAGGAAAACATTTATAATGGGGACCTTCAACGCATGCACAGTCAGAGAAGATGGAAGGTTGGAGGAACTTACACACTGTGTAGAGAGCAGAGGAGTGGAGATCCTAGGAGTCCAGGAGCATAGAAGGGTGCACGCTGAGATTAACATCAAATACTGAAGGGTTGAGAGTTACACCTTCGTCACCTCCTCTGCATGGTGGAACGAAGCCCAGGCAGCAACCGGAGGTGTGGGGCTGCAGTTGAGCCCTCGTGCACGCAAGGCAGTCCGGAAAACCCACCTTCTCAGAGCGGATCCTCATTGCTGAGTTTGATAGCAGCCCAGTAACAACCATCATGGCAGTGTATTCACCCACCAATGTGGCGTCAGTTGAGGAAGCAGAGAAGTTCTACAGGGACCTGGCAACAGCAGTCCGTAACGTCCCTGCTCACAACTTTCTTGCGATTCTGGGTGACTTCAATGCAAGACTCGGTCGAAAGGACGCACCTTACACATTCCATGAAGACACAAACCGGAATGGAGCATATCTTGCTGCTCTACTCCTGGAACAAGAACTAATGGCTGCAAACACCATGTTCAGGAAAAGAACTGGCAAAAGATGGACCTTCCAGGACCGGCCTACTGGTATGAGACGTCAACTAGACTACATACTAGTGAGGCGAAAATGAAGGAATTCCATCTTGAATGCGTAACCCACAGAGTTGAACACCAACTCTGTGGGTTCTGACCACCGGGTGGTATCCATGAGAGTGAGGCTGAGCCTTAGGATCCCAAAACCGAGCCCCAGGGTACGCCATGACTGGAGGACTTTCTCCACAAACCCTGAACAAGCCAGATACACAGCAGAGGTCAGGGACCGCGTTCACATACAAGATGTGAAGGACGAACCGGGCGCAGTGTACATGAAGTTCATGGAAGTTAACGAGGTAGCAAGAGCGAGGTGTGTACCGGTGATGCAGAAGACCAGAAGCCCTGCGAGATCGAAACACCCGGATGTCATAGCAGCACGTCAAAAAGTGGAGGACGCACGCCACGCAGCTGGTCAAGACCCGTCCACAGAACAACGCGAGACACTGAAGGAGGCCAAGCGACTTCTCTTTGCTGAGTACGACAAAATCAGAGGTGAGGAGCTGATGCAAACGGTCCGCAGAGTGGAAGCTGCTCAGGGAGAACACCAGTACAGCGAATCATCGAAGGTGATCAATGAGATGTGTGGAAGGAAAAGACCAAAAGAGGGACAGGTTGCAGGAAACAGCCCAGAAGAGAGAGTGACCACCTGGTTAACTCACTTCAGGAACCTTCTTGGTACACACCAGACAGTGGAAGATGCCGAGAAGGAAATACCTGCAGTCCTGAAGGATCTCAACATTGATGACGGCCCTTTCACAGCTGGGGAATTTGCCAAGGTCAAAGCCTCCCTGAGGCAGGGGAAGAGTGCTGGACCTGACGGCATTCCCCCAGAGGTAATCAAGAACTGCAATCTTGATGATGTCATCTTGGAGATCTGCAACCAAGCTCTGATGGAAAACATCATGCCAGAAATATGGTCTCTCTCATACATCATCCCGGTACCAAAATCTGGGGATCTCTCAAAACAATTACCAAGGTATCAGCCTGACCTGTATCATTGCGAAAATGTTCAACCACACCATACTGAACAGGATACGGAGTGCTATCGACCCCCACCTCAGGGAAAACCAAAACGGATTCCGAGAGGGGAGAACCACCTTAGCCCAGATCCTTGCGTTACGGAGGATCATTGAGGAGGTAAAGAGGAACAACCTGGCGGCGGTGCTGTGCTTCATCGACTTCAAGAAGGCCTTCGACATATCCACAGAGGAATGATGTTGAGAATACTTAAGGCCTACGATGTTCCTCCCAACCTACTCCGAGCCATTGGGACCATGTACACGGGAACGAGAGCCCAAGTGACAACGCCCGACGGTAACAGCGAGGAGTTCAACATCCAAACTGGAGTGCTGCAGGGTGACACCCTAGCCCCCTTCCTTTTTATAACAGTACTGGACTATGCTCTGAGACAAGCTATGAAAGGAAGGGAGCATGAGCTCGGCTTCACTATCACGCCCGGAAGGTCAACGAGAAACCCTGACAGACCTGGACTAAGGTGACGACATCTGCCTGCTATCTGACCACGTAAAGTAGGCACAGGAGCTCTTGTCCAGAGAGGAGTTAGAGTGTGCTAGGGTTGGCCTCATGCTAAATGCAAAGAAAACCGAGGTCATGACCTATGTTATCCCCCAAGAACATCCGCCCCAACAACAACAGAAGGCACTGTGCTAAAGGAGGTCAGTGACTTTAAATACCTGGGCGCATGGGTCGGCTCCACAGAAAAGGACCTTAAGGTGAGGAAAGCAGTAGCCTGGAGAGCTCTTAATGGCATGACCAGTGTGTAGAAATCCAACCTCCCCCGACGCATCAAGATCAGTTTCTTCTCTGCGACTGTGGAGTCCGTTCTCCTCTACGGCTGTGAATGCTGGACACTAAAGCAAGACCTACAGAAGTCCCTGGACGGGTGCTACACCAGAATGTTACGTGTGGTACTGAACATCAACCAGGACGAGCACATTACCAACAAGCGTCTGTACGGGGCACTACCAAGTGTATCAGAAAAGATAGCAGTCAGGAGGATGAGACTAGCCGGCCATTGCCACCGGCACAGAGAATTCCCGGTCAAAAAGCTCGTACTGTGGGAACCAACACACGGGCATTGATCAAGAGGACGTCCCACACCTACCTACGTGGATGTACTATAGAAAGATGCTGGTGCAGAAAGCACAAAGGAGCTGGCCAGATGTATGAAGAACCGAGATGACTGGAGACTCCGATGGAGGGCTCGTCTGAGGACGACGTAGAGAGAGAGAGAGAGAGACCTTTCTGCGTAATGGCATCTACCCCTGGATAGTAGACCTGCCCACTTGTTCAGGAGTCCCGCCACGTGTGACACTCTGAGAGAGAGCAGTCGTGGTTCGCTCCAGATAAGCAGTCTGTGTGCCAGCTCGTGCAGCATACGAGACTTCGTGCCTCCCTGCCTGTTGATATAGCACAGCGTCGACATGTTGTCTGTCCTGACCAACACATGGCCAAGATCACGGCCAGGAGCAGGTAGTTTGTGTTGGGTCTGCCGTCGGCTGTCCCACACACCCCTGGCTATCCTGCCGTTGTAGGTGGCACCCCACCCTGTCAGGCTGGCATCCGTGGTGATCACTACTCTGGGGGTGATCATGCCCATCGTTACGCCTGAGGAGAGAAAACCCGGTTCTCTCCACTGGTCGAGTGCTGCTACACCTTCCCGCGTGACTAGCACTCTGCTGTAGGGACCGTGACTGGGAATCCCCAGTAACGTCATCCACATTTGAAACGGCCTCATGTGCAGCCTCGTCATGTGTATTAGCGGGATGGCCGAGGCCATAAGTCCCATCATCCTCATGCAAGTTCTGAAGGTGACCCTGTGGTCCACTTGGAACTGTCAAAGACATCACTGAAAAGATTGGACCCGCTCTGGCGATAGGCGAGCCGTAAACGATACAGAGTCTAGAGCTATGCCTATAAAAGACGCAGTCTGGGTTGGTATTAACAGCTCTTTTCGTGGTTGATCTTGAAACCTAGTTTCTGTAGATGATCCACTACTCTCCGTGTGTACTGCAACGCCTTGGGTTCCGAGTCTGCCTTCAGTAGCCAGTCATCTATGTACGTGGACAGGCGAATGCCCTCTCTCCGGAAGGGGGCGATCGCGGTGACTGTACATTTGACGAAGACTCTCGGGCTGAGTGACATACCGAAGGGCAGTACCGTGTACTCGTAGACCTTTCCCCTGAATCCGAACCGTAGGAATTTCCTGTGCGGCGGATAAATGGGCATGTGAAAATAAGCGCCCTTTAGGTCGATTGCACTCGCCCTGGCGCGTTTAGGTCCAGGATGGGCCGTAGCCCCCCCCCCTCTTTTGGACCAGGAAATAGTGGGAGTAAAACCCGCTGTTGACCTGATGTTGTGGCACCTCTATTATGGCTCTTTTTGCCAGACCCAAGGGGTCGGCCTACATGAGGCTTTGTCGGTCGGTCGGTCGGTCGGTCGGTCGGTCGGTCTGTCCCTCTTTTCCTGTCCTGTCCCTCTTTTCCTCTGCACACACGTCATGCGAAGTCCGGCCATTCGGATTTCAACCACTAGGGGTCTGGCAGTACCAGGTCTCCTGGTTCCCTTGTTTTCTAACAGGGTGAGAACCTCCGCCTGTAGTATGTCGCTCGCCTTGCCCCTCGCTTCTGAGAAAATGATTTTCGCAAAAGCGGGGGGCCTCGATGCGAACTGGAGCCTGTACCCCCTCGAGAGAGTGTGGATGACCCATTGAGAGGCTCCGCACTGGATCCACTCTGGGATTCTCGAAGTGAGAGAAGTACCTACCATTGTGTGCCCGGCCACCTGAGGTGCGAGGTTGCCCTCTGGTGGACGAACAGTGTAAAGACTTTGACTCAAAACCCTGTGGAGAGAATTTACCTTTCTTTCTACTTCGTCCGATTGTCGGCTCTGACCCGCCTCCTGATCGTCTGCCGTGGAGTCAGGAGGTGGTGTCGAGCCTGCCTGAGGGAATTTCTTGTCCCTCTTGCGGAGTTAGCGCAGGTCTGTGTCCCCACAGACCGTGCAGAAATCTGCCCTCTCTCGTAGGCCTCGAGCGGCGTGCTCCCGGCCCAGACAGGCTACACACTGGGTGTGTTTGTCTTGGCCGGACATCAGGCGGCTGCACATCTCACACGTCTTCTGTCAACTGTTGAGGGTCGTGGACCTCACGCTGCGTCTGGTTCCCGAAGCCATGCTCTTCTTGGTGAAGGCGTGGGGGGAAGGGTGGGGAGGTGGACTCGACCCGTGTGGGAGAAAACACGAGATTCTGTCGTGCTTGTCCGAGCGCATACGTTTTGGTAGCTTAGCACTATGGTGGCGAGCGCCACGTGTTGCCCAACCCCTTAGGCTATGGTAGGCTAGCTGGTAGACAGGGCTAGCTATGGTAGTGTAGCAGAACAGCCACGCGGAGTCACCCGATAGCAAGCTAACGATGTGCTGTGCGGTTAGCTGGTGGTTAGCGTAGGCCTGAGACACCTTTAGCTGTGAAGCTAGCGTGTGCTGGGCTAGGCTAGGTAGCAGTCGCGAGGCTCGAAGACGCGAGCTGTGAGTTCAGGCTTAACTGTTGTAGATCCGTGTGTTCGTCACCTAGCGGAGAAATAATCAGATCACCTGGATTAAATGCGCCTCGCGGTCAGAGAAATCTATCCTGGCCTGGTGAAGCTCGATAGCAGAGATAATCCTTGAGGTGACTGAGTTGAATGCGTCTGTAGTTCTCAACGAGAAGAAACGAAAAAGGAGGAAGCGGAGGTGTCCTGGGTATTTATTACCACGGAGGGCGGGACCTCCAGACAGGAAAGACATCCAAGTCCAGCCAATCAGAGTATTGCCCGGAGTGTATCAAGTAATGCTTCTATGTTCACCCAGAGGGCGCTTTCCCATAGGCGAGACTCTCGCTCCCTATATCATAAAACCGGGGTTACGGTAGTAACCTATAGTAATGCATAACTATAAACATTTATAACTAGTGTTATGAAGCATTATAAGTGCATTATAATTCATTATGTGATTATAATGCATTATAGACAAGACCTTTAATGTGGTACCTGGTAGGGATAATGTGCTGTTCCACTGAGTTTATAATGCATTATGACCAGCACTTAAAAATGATATTATTATAAGTTACACTTCATAACCCTTGTTATAAGTTGTTATGTATAATTATAAACATCTATAACAACTGTTATAAAGCCTTATAAGTACATTTTGCGTTAAAAATGTAAGTATAGTGTTACCAATTGGTTGCAAAAATAAACTTATGGAAGCAATAATCAGAAAATAATTTAGATTAGATTATGTTGTTGTTATTGTTGGTGTTGGTGTTTTATTTGTAATTCACAATTTACTGTTAATGTAGATGTTGTTCTCTAAGTTTGTGTTTTTGTTCACTAACAAATGTATTATGTTGTACAGCATTTTATGATTTGTATTTTGATGATTTTTGCCTGGACCCCAGTAAGAATAGTCTCCGCTATGGTCTAGACTAATGGTGATCCTTAATAAACAATGAACAATAAACAATGAACAATATTCAAAATTTACATCGAAATGGATGGGATTCTGTCTTTTTATGATTTTTCGAAAAATAACATTGAAATGGATGGGATTCTGTAATATTTCAATAATTTATTATTAATAATTGCTGCTGTAAAACATATTGATAATCATCCCTGGTGTGCAGGAGACCATGGGAAATAATACTATTTAGTCCTTGGGTGATAACTATTTTTTTAGAATTTTTTATGATTTTTTGAAAGATAACATGGAAATGGATGGGATTCTGTAATATTTCAATAATTTATTATTAATAATCGCTGCTGTAAAACATATTGATAATGATCCCTGGTGTGCAAGAGACCACTGGGCACATTAATATTTAGTCCTTGGGTGATAACTATGTTTTTTGAATTTTTTAATATTTTTTGAAAGATAACATTGAAATGGATGGGATTCTGTAATATTTCAATCATTTATTATTAATAATTGCTGCTGTAAAACATATTGATAATCATCCCTGGTGTGCAGAAGACCATGGGAAATAAAACTATTTAGTCCTTGGGTGATAACTATGTTTTTTGAATTTTTTAATATTTTTTGAAAGATAACATTGAAATGGATGGGATTCTGTAATATTTCAATAATGTATTATTAATAATTGCTGCTGTAAAACATATTGATAATGATCCCTGGTGTGCAAGAGACCATGGGGCACATTAATATTTAGTCCTTGGGTGATAACTATGTTTTTTGAATTTGTTATGATTTTTTGAAAGATAACATTGAAATGGATGGGATTCTGTAATATTTCAATAATTTATTATTAATAATTGCTGCTGTAAAACATATTGATAATGATCCCTGGTGTGCAAGAGACCATGGGGCACATTAATATTTAGTCCTTGGGTGATAACTATGTTTTTTTAAATTTTTTATATTTTTTGAAAGATAACATTGAAATGGATGGGATTCTGTAATATTTCAATAATTTATTATTAATAATTGCTGCTGTAAAACATATTGATAATCATCCCTGGTGTGCAAGAGACCATGGGAAATAAAACTATTTAGTCCTTGGGTGATAACTATGTTTTTAGATTTTTTTATGATTTTTTTAAAGATAACATTGAAATGGATGGGATTCTGTAATATTTCAATAATTTATTATTAATAATTGCTGCTGTAAAACATATTGATAATCATCCCTGGTGTGCAGGAGACCAAGGGAAATAAAACTATTTAGTCCTTGGGTGATAACTATGTTTGTTGAATTTTTTATGATTTTTTGAAAGATAACATGGAAATGGATGGGATTCTGTAATATTTCAATAATTTATTATTAATAATTGCTGCTGTAAAACATATTGATAATGATCCCTGGTGTGCAAGAGACCATGGGGCACATTAATATTTAGTCCTTGGGTGATAACTATGTTTTTTGAATTTTTTAATATTTTTTGAAAGATAACATTGAAATGGATGGGATTCTGTAATATTTCAATCATTTATTATTAATAATTGCTGCTGTAAAACATATTGATAATCATCCCTGGTGTGCAGGAGACCATGGGAAATAAATCTATTTAGTCCTTGGGTGATAACTATGTTATTAGAATTTTTTATGATTTTTTGAAAGATAACATTGAAATGGATGGGATTCTGTAATATTTCAATAATTTATTATTAATAATTGCTGCTGTAAAACATATTGATAATGATCCCTGGTGTGCAAGAGACCATGGGGCACATTAATATTTAGTCCTTGGGTGATAACTATGTTTTTTGAATTTTTTAATATTTTTTGAAAGATAACATTGAAATGGATGGGATTCTGTAATATTTCAATCATTTATTATTAATAATTGCTGCTGTAAAACATATTGATAATCATCCCTGGTGTGCAGGAGACCATGGGAAATAAATCTATTTAGTCCTTGGTGATAACTATGTTATTAGATTTTTTTATGATTTTTTGAAAGATAACATTGAAATGGATGGGATTCTGTAATATTTCAATAATTTATTATTAATAATTGCTGCTGTAAAACATATTGATAATGATCCCTGGTGTGCAAGAGACCATGGGGCACATTAATATTTAGTCCTTGGGTGATAACTATGTTTTTTTAATTTTTTATGATTTTTCGAAAAATAACATTGAAATGAATGGGATTCTGTAATATTTCAATAATTTATTATTAATAATTGCTGCTGTAAAACATATTGATAATCATCCCTGGTGTGCAGAAGACCATGGGAAATAAAACTATTTAGTCCTTGGGTGATAACTATGTTTTTTGATTTTTTTATGATTTTTTGAAAGATAACATTGAAATGGAAGGGATTCTGTAATATTTCAATAATTTATTATTAATAATTGCTGCTGTAAAACATATTGATAATGATCCCTGGTGTGCAAGAGACCATGGGGCACATTAATATTTAGTCCTTGGGTGATAACTATGTTTTTTTAAATTTTTTATATTTTTTGAAAGATAACATTGAAATGGATGGGATTCTGTAATATTTCAATAATTTATTATTAATAATTGCTGCTGTAAAACATATTGATAATCATCCCTGGTGTGCAAGAGACCATGGGAAATAAAACTATTTAGTCCTTGGGTGATAACTATGTTTTTAGATTTTTTTATGATTTTTTGAAAGATAACATTGAAATGGATGGGATTCTGTAATATTTCAATAATTTATTATTAATAATTGCTGCTGTAAAACATATTGATAATCATCCCTGGTGTGCAAGAGACCATGGGAAATAAAACTATTTAGTCCTTGGGTGATAACTATGTTTTTTGATTTTTTTATGATTTTTTGAAAGATAACATTGAAATGGATGGGATTCTGTAATATTTCAATAATTTATTATTAATAATTGCTGCTGTAAAACATATTGATAATGATCCCTGGTGTGCAAGAGACCATGGGGCACATTAATATTTAGTCCTTGGGTGATAACTATGTTTTTTGAATTTTTTAATATTTTTTGAAAGATAACATTGAAATGGATGGGATTCTGTAATATTTCAATCATTTATTATTAATAATTGCTGCTGTAAAACATATTGATAATCATCCCTGGTGTGCAGAAGACCATGGGAAATAAAACTATTTAGTCCTTGGGTGATAACTATGTTTTTTGATTTTTTTATGATTTTTTGAAAGATAACATTGAAATGGAAGGGATTCTGTAATATTTCAATAATTTATTATTAATAATTGCTGCTGTAAAACATATTGATAATGATCCCTGGTGTGCAAGAGACCATGGGGCACATTAATATTTAGTCCTTGGGTGATAACTATGTTTTTTTAAATTTTTTATATTTTTTGAAAGATAACATTGAAATGGATGGGATTCTGTAATATTTCAATAATTTATTATTAATAATTGCTGCTGTAAAACATATTGATAATCATCCCTGGTGTGCAAGAGACCATGGGAAATAAAACTATTTAGTCCTTGGGTGATAACTATGTTTTTAGATTTTTTTATGATTTTTTGAAAGATAACATTGAAATGGATGGGATTCTGTAATATTTCAATAATTTATTATTAATAATTGCTGCTGTAAAACATATTGATAATCATCCCTGGTGTGCAAGAGACCATGGGAAATAAAACTATTTAGTCCTTGGGTGATAACTATGTTTTTTGATTTTTTTATGATTTTTTGAAAGATAACATTGAAATGGATGGGATTCTGTAATATTTCAATAATTTATTATTAATAATTGCTGCTGTAAAACATATTGATAATGATCCCTGGTGTGCAAGAGACCATGGGGCACATTAATATTTAGTCCTTGGGTGATAACTATGTTTTTTGAATTTTTTAATATTTTTTGAAAGATAACATTGAAATGGATGGGATTCTGTAATATTTCAATCATTTATTATTAATAATTGCTGCTGTAAAACATATTGATAATCATCCCTGGTGTGCAGGAGACCATGGGAAATAAATCTATTTAGTCCTTGGGTGATAACTATGTTATTAGAATTTTTTATGATTTTTTGAAAGATAACATTGAAATGGATGGGATTCTGTAATATTTCAATAATTTATTATTAATAATTGCTGCTGTAAAACATATTGATAATCATCCCTGGTGTGCAAGAGACCATGGGAAATAAAACTATTTAGTCCTTGGGTGATAACTATGTTTTTAGATTTTTTTATGATTTTTTGAAAGATAACATTGAAATGGATGGGATTCTGTAATATTTCAATAATTTATTATTAATAATTGCTGCTGTAAAACATATTGATAATCATCCCTGGTGTGCAGAAGACCATGGGAAATAAAACTATTTAGTCCTTGGGTGATAACTATGTTTTTTGATTTTTTTATGATTTTTTGAAAGATAACATTGAAATGGATGGGATTCTGTAATATTTCAATAATTTATTATTAATAATTGCTGCTGTAAAACATATTGATAATGATCCCTGGTGTGCAAGAGACCATGGGGCACATTAATATTTAGTCCTTGGGTGATAACTATGTTTTTTGAATTTTTTAATATTTTTTGAAAGATAACATTGAAATGGATGGGATTCTGTAATATTTCAATCATTTATTATTAATAATTGCTGCTGTAAAACATATTGATAATCATCCCTGGTGTGCAGAAGACCATGGGAAATAAAACTATTTAGTCCTTGGGTGATAACTATGTTTTTTGATTTTTTTATGATTTTTTGAAAGATAACATTGAAATGGAAGGGATTCTGTAATATTTCAATAATTTATTATTAATAATTGCTGCTGTAAAACATATTGATAATGATCCCTGGTGTGCAAGAGACCATGGGGCACATTAATATTTAGTCCTTGGGTGATAACTATGTTTTTTTAAATTTTTTATATTTTTTGAAAGATAACATTGAAATGGATGGGATTCTGTAATATTTCAATAATTTATTATTAATAATTGCTGCTGTAAAACATATTGATAATCATCCCTGGTGTGCAAGAGACCATGGGAAATAAAACTATTTAGTCCTTGGGTGATAACTATGTTTTTAGATTTTTTTATGATTTTTTGAAAGATAACATTGAAATGGATGGGATTCTGTAATATTTCAATAATTTATTATTAATAATTGCTGCTGTAAAACATATTGATAATCATCCCTGGTGTGCAAGAGACCATGGGAAATAAAACTATTTAGTCCTTGGGTGATAACTATGTTTTTTGATTTTTTTATGATTTTTTGAAAGATAACATTGAAATGGATGGGATTCTGTAATATTTCAATAATTTATTATTAATAATTGCTGCTGTAAAACATATTGATAATGATCCCTGGTGTGCAAGAGACCATGGGGCACATTAATATTTAGTCCTTGGGTGATAACTATGTTTTTTGAATTTTTTAATATTTTTTGAAAGATAACATTGAAATGGATGGGATTCTGTAATATTTCAATCATTTATTATTAATAATTGCTGCTGTAAAACATATTGATAATCATCCCTGGTGTGCAGGAGACCATGGGAAATAAATCTATTTAGTCCTTGGGTGATAACTATGTTATTAGAATTTTTTATGATTTTTTGAAAGATAACATTGAAATGGATGGGATTCTGTAATATTTCAATAATTTATTATTAATAATTGCTGCTGTAAAACATATTGATAATGATCCCTGGTGTGCAAGAGACCATGGGGCACATTAATATTTAGTCCTTGGGTGATAACTATGTTTTTTGAATTTTTTAATATTTTTTGAAAGATAACATTGAAATGGATGGGATTCTGTAATATTTCAATCATTTATTATTAATAATTGCTGCTGTAAAACATATTGATAATCATCCCTGGTGTGCAGGAGACCATGGGAAATAAATCTATTTAGTCCTTGGTGATAACTATGTTATTAGATTTTTTTATGATTTTTTGAAAGATAACATTGAAATGGATGGGATTCTGTAATATTTCAATAATTTATTATTAATAATTGCTGCTGTAAAACATATTGATAATGATCCCTGGTGTGCAAGAGACCATGGGGCACATTAATATTTAGTCCTTGGGTGATAACTATGTTTTTTTAATTTTTTATGATTTTTCGAAAAATAACATTGAAATGAATGGGATTCTGTAATATTTCAATAATTTATTATTAATAATTGCTGCTGTAAAACATATTGATAATCATCCCTGGTGTGCAGAAGACCATGGGAAATAAAACTATTTAGTCCTTGGGTGATAACTATGTTTTTTGATTTTTTTATGATTTTTTGAAAGATAACATTGAAATGGAAGGGATTCTGTAATATTTCAATAATTTATTATTAATAATTGCTGCTGTAAAACATATTGATAATGATCCCTGGTGTGCAAGAGACCATGGGGCACATTAATATTTAGTCCTTGGGTGATAACTATGTTTTTTTAAATTTTTTATATTTTTTGAAAGATAACATTGAAATGGATGGGATTCTGTAATATTTCAATAATTTATTATTAATAATTGCTGCTGTAAAACATATTGATAATCATCCCTGGTGTGCAAGAGACCATGGGAAATAAAACTATTTAGTCCTTGGGTGATAACTATGTTTTTAGATTTTTTTATGATTTTTTGAAAGATAACATTGAAATGGATGGGATTCTGTAATATTTCAATAATTTATTATTAATAATTGCTGCTGTAAAACATATTGATAATCATCCCTGGTGTGCAAGAGACCATGGGAAATAAAACTATTTAGTCCTTGGGTGATAACTATGTTTTTTGATTTTTTTATGATTTTTTGAAAGATAACATTGAAATGGATGGGATTCTGTAATATTTCAATAATTTATTATTAATAATTGCTGCTGTAAAACATATTGATAATGATCCCTGGTGTGCAAGAGACCATGGGGCACATTAATATTTAGTCCTTGGGTGATAACTATGTTTTTTGAATTTTTTAATATTTTTTGAAAGATAACATTGAAATGGATGGGATTCTGTAATATTTCAATCATTTATTATTAATAATTGCTGCTGTAAAACATATTGATAATCATCCCTGGTGTGCAGAAGACCATGGGAAATAAAACTATTTAGTCCTTGGGTGATAACTATGTTTTTTGATTTTTTTATGATTTTTTGAAAGATAACATTGAAATGGAAGGGATTCTGTAATATTTCAATAATTTATTATTAATAATTGCTGCTGTAAAACATATTGATAATGATCCCTGGTGTGCAAGAGACCATGGGGCACATTAATATTTAGTCCTTGGGTGATAACTATGTTTTTTTAAATTTTTTATATTTTTTGAAAGATAACATTGAAATGGATGGGATTCTGTAATATTTCAATAATTTATTATTAATAATTGCTGCTGTAAAACATATTGATAATCATCCCTGGTGTGCAAGAGACCATGGGAAATAAAACTATTTAGTCCTTGGGTGATAACTATGTTTTTAGATTTTTTTATGATTTTTTGAAAGATAACATTGAAATGGATGGGATTCTGTAATATTTCAATAATTTATTATTAATAATTGCTGCTGTAAAACATATTGATAATCATCCCTGGTGTGCAAGAGACCATGGGAAATAAAACTATTTAGTCCTTGGGTGATAACTATGTTTTTAGATTTTTTTATGATTTTTTGAAAGATAACATTGAAATGGATGGGATTCTGTAATATTTCAATAATTTATTATTAATAATTGCTGCTGTAAAACATATTGATAATGATCCCTGGTGTGCAAGAGACCATGGGGCACATTAATATTTAGTCCTTGGGTGATAACTATGTTTTTTGAATTTTTTAATATTTTTTGAAAGATAACATTGAAATGGATGGGATTCTGTAATATTTCAATCATTTATTATTAATAATTGCTGCTGTAAAACATATTGATAATCATCCCTGGTGTGCAGGAGACCATGGGAAATAAATCTATTTAGTCCTTGGGTGATAACTATGTTATTAGAATTTTTTATGATTTTTTGAAAGATAACATTGAAATGGATGGGATTCTGTAATATTTCAATAATTTATTATTAATAATTGCTGCTGTAAAACATATTGATAATCATCCCTGGTGTGCAAGAGACCATGGGAAATAAAACTATTTAGTCCTTGGGTGATAACTATGTTTTTAGATTTTTTTATGATTTTTTGAAAGATAACATTGAAATGGATGGGATTCTGTAATATTTCAATAATTTATTATTAATAATTGCTGCTGTAAAACATATTGATAATCATCCCTGGTGTGCAGAAGACCATGGGAAATAAAACTATTTAGTCCTTGGGTGATAACTATGTTTTTTGAATTTTTTATGATTTTTTGAAAGATAACATTGAAATGGAAGGGATTCTGTAATATTTCAATAATTTATTATTAATAATTGCTGCTGTAAAACATATTGATAATGATCCCTGGTGTGCAAGAGACCATGGGGCACATTAATATTTAGTCCTTGGGTGATAACTATGTTTTTTTTAATTTTTTATATTTTTTGAAAGATAACATTGAAATGGATGGGATTCTGTAATATTTCAATAATTTATTATTAATAATTGCTCCTGTAAAACATATTGATAATCATCCCTGGTGTGCAAGAGACCATGGGAAATAAAACTATTTAGTCCTTGGGTGATAACTATGTTTTTTGATTTTTGTAATATTTTTTGAAAGATAACATTGAAATGGATGGGATTCTGTAATATTTCAATCATTTATTATTAATAATTGCTGCTGTAAAACATATTGATAATAATCCCTGGTGTGCAGGAGACCAAGGGAAATAAAACTATTTAGTCCTTGGGTGATAACTATGTTTTTTGAATTTCTTATGATTTTTTGAAAGATAACATGGAAATGTATGGGATTCTGTAATATTTCAATAATTTATTATTAATAATTGCTGCTGTAAAACATATTGATAATGATCCCTGGTGTGCAAGAGACCATGGGGCACATTAATATTTAGTCCTTGGGTGATAACTATGTTTTTTGAATTTTTTAATATTTTTTGAAAGATAACATTGAAATGGATGGGATTCTGTAATATTTCAATCATTTATTATTAATAATTGCTGCTGTAAAACATATTGATAATCATCCCTGGTGTGCAGGAGACCATGGGAAATAAATCTATTTAGTCCTTGGGTGATAACTATGTTATTAGAATTTTTTATGATTTTTTGAAAGATAACATTGAAATGGATGGGATTCTGTAATATTTCAATAATTTATTATTAATAATTGCTGCTGTAAAACATATTGATAATGATCCCTGGTGTGCAAGAGACCATGGGGCACATTAATATTTAGTCCTTGGGTGATAACTATGTTTTTTTAATTTTTTATGATTTTTCGAAAAATAACATTGAAATGAATGGGATTCTGTAATATTTCAATAATTTATTATTAATAATTGCTGCTGTAAAACATATTGATAATCATCCCTGGTGTGCAGAAGACCATGGGAAATAAAACTATTTAGTCCTTGGGTGATAACTATGTTTTTTGATTTTTTTATGATTTTTTAAAAGATAACATTGAAATGGAAGGGATTCTGTAATATTTCAATAATTTATTATTAATAATTGCTGCTGTAAAACATATTGATAATGATCCCTGGTGTGCAAGAGACCATGGGGCACATTAATATTTAGTCCTTGGGTGATAACTATGTTTTTTTAAATTTTTTATATTTTTTGAAAGATAACATTGAAATGGATGGGATTCTGTAATATTTCAATAATTTATTATTAATAATTGCTGCTGTAAAACATATTGATAATCATCCCTGGTGTGCAAGAGACCATGGGAAATAAAACTATTTAGTCCTTGGGTGATAACTATGTTTTTAGATTTTTTTATGATTTTTTGAAAGATAACATTGAAATGGATGGGATTCTGTAATATTTCAATAATTTATTATTAATAATTGCTGCTGTAAAACATATTGATAATCATCCCTGGTGTGCAGAAGACCATGGGAAATAAAACTATTTAGTCCTTGGGTGATAACTATGTTTTTTGAATTTTTTATGATTTTTTGAAAGATAACATTGAAATGGAAGGGATTCTGTAATATTTCAATAATTTATTATTAATAATTGCTGCTGTAAAACATATTGATAATGATCCCTGGTGTGCAAGAGACCATGGGGCACATTAATATTTAGTCCTTGGGTGATAACTATGTTTTTTTAAATTTTTTATATTTTTTGAAAGATAACATTGAAATGGATGGGATTCTGTAATATTTCAATAATTTATTATTAATAATTGCTGCTGTAAAACATATTGATAATCATCCCTGGTGTGCAAGAGACCATGGGAAATAAAACTATTTAGTCCTTGGGTGATAACTATGTTTTTTGAATTTTTTAATATTTTTTGAAAGATAACATTGAAATGGATGGGATTCTGTAATATTTCAATCATTTATTATTAATAATTGCTGCTGTAAAACATATTGATAATCATCCCTGGTGTGCAGGAGACCATGGGAAATAAATCTATTTAGTCCTTGGGTGATAACTATGTTATTAGAATTTTTTATGATTTTTTGAAAGATAACATTGAAATGGATGGGATTCTGTAATATTTCAATAATTTATTATTAATAATTGCTGCTGTAAAACATATTGATAATCATCCCTGGTGTGCAAGAGGGTCGGGGGATCTTAGTATAATTTGAAATTCAATTCCGATTCACTTTTCAAATAATTATTTTACTGATTTTCCTTTCAGAAACCAAATTAAATATTGCTCCATTTTTCAAATAATCACTTCCAAATTAAACCTCAGATTATACTAAGATCCCAAGGTCAGTTGGGGGTATCTTAGTATAATCTGATATATTATATTCAATTCAAATTCACATCTGAAAAGTCTATTTTACTGATTTTCCTTTTAGAATCTAAATTAAACATTGCTTAATTTTTCCAATTTTCTAGCCCACAAAAAAATCAGGAAAATGCTCCATTTTTCTGATATTGTGCTTAGTATTTTGGCGTCTTTTGATTTGGGACTGACACTGAGAAAAGCTCAAAATAGGGTTTTTTTCAATTTTTTCATCCCAGAATAAAAATCAAAGAATGTCTATTTTACTGATTTTCCTTTTAGAATCTAAATTAAACATTGCTTCATTTTTCCAATTTTCTAGCCTACCCAAAAATCAGGAAAATGCTCCATTTTTCTGATATTGTGCTTAGTATTTTGGCATCTTTTGATTTGGGACTGACAAAGGAAAACATCTTTATTTGTCTTTGTTTTTCAAAATGTCAGTCATCTTTTAATCTACATTTTTCATCAAAACAAAGATGTCACGTGACCACGTGTTACATCACATGGTCTTTGTCCTTCAAAGTAAAAGTTGTAGTCTAACATGTAAGCAATAGGATCTACAGACAGTCATTAACACCACATCTAATGACTGTATGATGTTGTTTTTAATGCCTTTTCTGTCTTTTTTTTTAGATCAAAGCTACGGCTCACAAAAGTATGTTGCAAGACTACCAAACCTTTCTGGGACATAAAACCGTAAATCCCTTACAACTATATACTTGTGGTGTGGAAGCTCCACCAGCAGGGGTCATTCACTTTCCCCTTGTGCCTCCCAACTTCACAGCACCTTAGTAGTTTTACTGAGGTGCTGTCAACCTAACAACCTTTTTGTTCTTCTATACAAATATTTTCTTTCACATCAGGATTTAAAGGACGAGTTCACCCATTTTCAACCTGTCTTCATATAATTGTTCCTCAATAATGCTCATGATAATATGGCACCCATCGAAAAAAAAAATCCGATGGGGAATCCAAGATAATAGAAACTACAGGCTTTCTATTCCTGTTAGCACGCTATAATGGAAACCATTGTTCTCGCGTTAATAAAAACAAATATATACAATTTTAAATATTGAAGGGAAAAAAATCCTTTCTGTTGAACTGATAATCGGCTGATTCTTTGACCAGATCCGAGAGCCGCCATGAGAAGTAAGTAAAATCGATATGTAAGGCTTAGGCTGTGAAAACCAACTAGGCTGATGAGTTGTCTGATGCTTATCTAAGAGTTAATGTCGCTCGGTTTCACTGATGAACTCCCTTAGCCATGATGTCAGTCCTGATGAACTCCCTTAGGACTTTGATGTTTGTCCTGGACGTTTTGGTTATCTCCATATATGGAGTTCCAGTAGGGGTTCTCTGATGTCAGCGCTAGGTATGTTAGGTATCTCCATGATAATCGTCTAGGAGAGATTCTATGATGTGTTGGAGATTTCAGCTATTTAAACAACAGACAAATTGTGCAATGACATAATTTGTCGTTTGTCCGTCCATTGTATTGGTGAAATTAAGAGCAGACAAGACTGTTAAAATTAAGTGTATTAATTAATCAAGCAGTAAGTTAAAAGTTAGAGAAATGTACTTAACAGAGATCTCTGGGCTCACACTAGCTTTCCTTATCAGCAACAAATTGCATCGAGGTCACCTCACTAAGTCTGAGCCCTCTTATCTGTCCCTAGAGCCCCTATATACTGAAATGTGGGATGGTCTTCAGGTTGGTTCGCCACCTGACTCAGCATTTGTCTTCAAACAATGGGGGGGGGGGGGGATTTCTCTCCAACCTGCATCTTTCTAAGATTAGGGAAGGACAGAAAGGAACAGAAACCACAAATGCATACACATGTACAGACAGATGACCTCTCATCACTTCAACGGCCGGGCCATCTGACAGTTTTGTCTTCTTTATTGGGACAGCAATTAAACAATAGTAATTAAAGCAATCGCATATTCTTATAATACCAACTAGTATTAACTAAAGCTTTAAAGGGATATCAATTGCCATCAGATGTCAGACTTGGGGAGGTTAATTGTCTCCATCTATGGGAATCTCCATTTGGGAAGGTTGTGATCAAATAGGTCACTAAAGTCGGGACTGAATAGGTCATTCATCCCATTAGGTTTCTGGGCACCTTGCCATGATCCACCTTGCGGTGTTATCCATCTATGGCTAATGCTGGCAAGTATGCCCTGAACGTTCTTTATACTTTCACTGGTAGATGCGTTTCTGAAGTGTCCATAGCCCTCCTATGAGACACAGACTGAGAAGAAAAAAATCACACAATTTTAGCAGGAGCATTAGTGAGGATCTATGAAGATAGGTTGAAAATGGGTGAAGTCGTTCTTTAATGATCATTAGACTAATAACCCATTACCCATTATCAATAAGTAACCCACCTATATCCCAAACTCCCTCCCCAGTCAGAGTTCATAGTTTTATTGAATGTAGAATTATGTGCAGGATGTCATTTGTATATGTGAGGGAACTTAATTTACTGTCTTTCCCTAGGAAAGACAGTAAAAAGTAGGACTGACCGTGGGTAGCTACCTGGGATGTAAGTTGGGGCTTGATCAACCCCGGCTGGGTCACCTGGGCGAGGGTTCATGTTGCGAGACCCGAAACACCCTATGACCCCAGGCTACAACACTGATGATACATCCCAGGTGCATCCATGTGATGTATTCTTTAGTGTATGTACTTAATATCTCAACTGTTCTTGGCTAATATGACCCCAGGGAACAACTTAGGAACTGTGACTAATTCTCTATCCGGAATGAAATACCCGAAAATGACCACGCTCTTTTTTTAAATGACCATAACCGGTGCACTACTTCCAACATGGCTCTGGAGCTACAGATTTACTGAGGTGTTCAAAATGTTCAGAATACTTATGATTAGGGAAACATAGTAAAGTGTAAAATTTCTAATTTGATATTTGACAGAACAGCTAAAAGAAACGTATTACTGTCCAGGGCCATAAGGATATTTTTGCGCAAATCAATCTAAGAGCACCACATTTGTCCCAGATGTAACCCAGGGCATGCTCTAATGATTTAGCAAGAGCGCCCGAGCCAGCAACCTTCAGGGTCATCATAGTGGCTAAATCCAATATGACCACCACCTGACAAAGTTTTTGGCTATAATGTTTGAACCACATTTTCAGCTATGCAAACTTGGTGTCTAAATCATGTTTTTTGACAATTAAAAACATGTTTGAATGCTTATCTTTATGATTTAATCTATCTAGAGGACACTAATTTGATTATCACAAATATGGCTACTATGTTCTGAAACAACCAATGTATCTTACGATGTAATTTCATTGAAACAAGAATGATTTAACAGTAGAACTAATTCCTATGATGATAGACCTACAGCTAGAGCTAATACAGTATGTTCAACAATGCTCAGCATAAAGTGTAATACTATATAGTATTACTATTCTATACACCATTGACTAGTATGATATCATACGGTACTAGTCACTAGCCACTGTCAGGATTCATCTACTCTGCTGTGGCCACCACGGCTCTTGCCGGCGTACAGTATATGATGATGACCATATACTCCAATCTTTGGACATGGAAAGTTGATCTTTTCAGGCTCCAAAGTAAGGGTGACCAGAGTTTATTTGAGATACCTGCACTCCTTTTCCCATAGTCAGGGAAGGCTGATGTTGGTCAAATGGTAACCAGGTCCCTTGAGAACTTCCTCCCACCCAAGCTGCACTGATTCAGCATGTCCGAACCTGGGAACCTTACTGGACCCATCTCGCAGATGCCAGTAAAGCTTGCGCCATCCTCCTCCACTGTGGCTGCAAAAGTCATGTAGTGGACACAGCAAATGCTGCAAAACTGGAGTCTGCTGCATCTCGATATTTAGATGTTGTGTGATTAGACATTAAAAACAATCATCACCCGAGGAATCAAAAGGACTGAGCACATGCAACTGTGTGTGTGTGTGTGTGTGTGTGTGTGTGTGTGTGTGTGTGTGTGTGTGTGTGTGTGTGTGTGTGTGTGTGTGTGTGTGTGTGTGTGTGTGTGTGTGTGTGTGTGTGTGTGTGTGTGTGTGTGTGTGTGTGTGTGCGTGCGTGCGTGTGCGCGCGTGTGCGTGTGTGTGTGTGTGGTGCAGTATGTATCAGTTATCGCAGAGCTGTTCTGTTGTTGTAACACCAAGACACATTCCTAGCAACGATTTGTTGTTTAGCAATTCACTTTTCAGATTCTAATTTGAACATATTGTTCAAATTCCATACACCTTTGACTATTATGATAGTATTCACTTTATGCTGAGCATTGATGTTATGGTTTGCTGACCAGCTGCTGCTGGAAGTGCCAACTGCACCCACTAAAGTTACCAGGGGTGACCGGGCCTTTGCCGTGGCTGCCCCCTCTGGAATGACTTTCCTTTACGCATCAAAGCAGCCCAGTCATCTTTACTAAAGACTAATTTTTTGTCCTTGGCATTCAGTAACAACTAAAGCAGCCTTACCTTCCTCTATTGGCGCTAATGTTTGTTTGTCTGTGCTTACTCATTGTTTACTATTTTTTTGCTTTGTTTTGCTTTTTACCTGTACAGCACTTTGGTTGACCTGGTCATGTTAAATGTGCTATATAAATAAACCTTGATTTGATTTGATTTGATTTTTAAAAGGGCGTGGTCATTTTCGGGTATTTCGTCCCGAATAGAGAATTAGTCACAGTTCCTAAGTTGTTCCCTGGGGTCATATTAGCCAAGAACAGTTGAGATATTCTCTCCTAAATGAAGTGCACACATATCTTAGCCAGGTCCTAGAAAGTGAATGACCCCTGCTGGTGGAGCTTCCACACCACAAGTATATAGATGTAAGGAGTTTACGGTTTTATGTCCCAGAAAGGTTTTAGTAGTCTTGCAACATACTTTTGTGAGATGTAGCTTTGATCTAAAAAAAATGACAGAAAATGCATTAAAAAACACATCATACAGTAATTACATGTGGTGTTAATGACTGTCTGTAGATCCTATTGATTACATGTTAGACTACAACTTTTACTTTGAAGGACAAAGACCATGTGCTTTGACCCATGGTCACATGGCTTCTTTGTTTTGATGAAAAAGGTAGACTAAAAGATGACTGACATTTTGAATAATAACCATTCCAGGCTTTTGGATTCCAGATGAATTAAGAAAAACAAAGACAAATAAAGAGCTTTTTCCTTTGTCAGTCCCAAATCAAAAAATGCCAAAATACTAATCAGAATATCAGAAAAAATGAGCATTTTCCTGATTTTTTGGTGGGCTAGAAAATTGGATAAATGAAGCCATTATTTGATTTTTGGTCTGGGATGAAAAAACGCCAAAACCTTTTTTAAGAGCTTTTTTTCAGTGTCAGTCCCAAATCAAAAAAAGCCAAAATACTAATGAGAATATCATAAAAATGGGCCATTTTACAGATTTTAAGGGAAAAAATAAAAGTTTCAAAATGAAGCAATGTTTTATTTAGGATCTGAAACGAAAATCAGTAAAATATACTTTTCAGACGCTTATTCCAATTGAAAAACAAATAATAAATAAGATGCCCTGACTCCAAAAGCCCGGGGGATCTTAGTATAATCTGAGGTTTAATTTGGAAGTGATTATTTGAAAAATGGAGCAATATTTAATTTGGTTTCTGAAAGGAAAATCAGTAAAATTATTGTTTAAAAAGTGAATTAGAATTGAATTTCAAATTATACTAAGATCCCCCGACCCAAGAGACCATGGGAAATAAAACTATTTAGTCCTTGGGTGATAACTATGTTTTTAGATTTTTTTATGATTTTTTGAAAGATAACATTGAAATGGATGGGATTCTGTAATATTTCAATAATTTATTATTAATAATTGCTGCTGTAAAACATATTGATAATCATCCCTGGTGTGCAGAAGACCATGGGAAATAAAACTATTTAGTCCTTGGGTGATAACTATGTTTTTTGAATTTGTTATGATTTTTTTAAAGATAACATTGAAATGGAAGGGATTCTGTAATATTTCAATAATTTATTATTAATAATTGCTGCTGTAAAACATATTGATAATGATCCCTGGTGTGCAAGAGACCATGGGGCACATTAATATTTAGTCCTTGGGTGATAACTATGTTTTTTTAAATTTTTTATATTTTTTGAAAGATAACATTGAAATGGATGGGATTCTGTAATATTTCAATAATTTATTATTAATAATTGCTCCTGTAAAACATATTGATAATCATCCCTGGTGTGCAAGAGACCATGGGAAATAAAACTATTTAGTCCTTGGGTGATAACTATGTTTTTTGAATTTTTTAATATTTTTTGAAAGATAACATTGAAATGGATGGGATTCTGTAATATTTCAATCATTTATTATTAATAATTGCTGCTGTAAAACATATTGATAATCATCCCTGGTGTGCAGGAGACCATGGGAAATAAATCTATTTAGTCCTTGGGTGATAACTATGTTATTAGAATTTTTTATGATTTTTTGAAAGATAACATTGAAATGGATGGGATTCTGTAATATTTCAATAATTTATTATTAATAATTGCTGCTGTAAAACATATTGATACTCATCCCTGGTGTGCAGGAGACCATGGGGCACATTAATATTTAGTCCTTGGGTGACAGCTATGTTTTTTGAATTTCTTATTATTTTTCGAAAGATTACATGGAAATGGATGGGATTCTGTAATATTTTAATAATGTATTATTAATAATTGGTACAGTAAAACATATTGGTAATAATCACATATTGTAAAGGACACACATGGGCACAATAACATTTAGTTGCTGGGTGATAACTCTGTTTTTAGATTTTTTTTATGATTTTCCCAAAAGATTCATTGAACTGTATGGGATTCTGTAATATTTCAATATTTTATTATTAATAATTTGTCCAGTAAAACATTTTGGTAATCATCACAGACGAGAACATTAGACACAAACAATGTTTTTAGATTGTTTTATTACATTTTTACATGTATATATTGAAGTGACTGGGATTTACGATTTCATTGAACGCACCATCAGTTCGCCTAACGTACAAGGCCACGTAGCTGCGCAGGAATATTTGAAGCGCGGCTAGTGCGACTGTCTCTCTCTGAAGTGCGGCCAGCGTCACCGCAGTAAAATGAAGGGGGGGGGGGGTAGGGGGGGTAGGTTAAGACTTAGACAGGGGCCATTTTCGAATTGCAGCCTCCTGAAGGTGTATCTTTAGGGCAGTTTTGAAAGTGAGTAGGGTTTTACACTCCTTTACTCCTTTTGTTAGGGCATTCCACATTTTTGATGAATAGCATGAGAACGAGTTCATTCCCTTAGTTGAGCCAAATCTGGGTTGAACATGATTTGTGGAGCTGTATAATGCTGGGTATGCAATTTACAAAGAAAACATAACATAGGCTGCAGGGACAAGGGTTAACTTAACTAACTAATTATAGTGGTAATTTGGAAAGACACAACTGAACACTGTGGTGGAGTTTGTCAGCCGGCACAAGCCTAAATGTAGACTATCATAAACGTATTATTGTATTTCATGGAGTCTGGCTTTTACTTTCGTATGTACGGTAGTCTTGGCCTGCACCCCCCAGTGCGTCCTGCGCTTTCACCAGTAAAACCCGTACTTCTCCATACATGTACAAAAACATATATAAGGTGTTTACCCGGTTGCCTCAAATGTTAACTCACGCTTCGAAGTCTTTGTGCAATGTATTAGTCCATATTTTACAATAAAAAAGTGTTTTAATCCCGTCTGTAGCCGAACGCCATTTTCCCCCTCGTTTACTTCCTGTTTACATTGAGTGTAATACCGGCTTTCACCGGATGCGCCACGTCACTAACGTCACTACCGCCCATTGAGGAATACAGGGAACTTCCGACAGAATCCAACACAGACGGGATTAAAACACTTCTTTATTGAAAGATCTGGACTAATACATTGCACAAAGACTCCGCAGTGCTAGTTAACATTTGGGGCAACCTGGTAAGCAACTTATTATATATATATCTTTGGATGTACGGAGAAGTACGGGCTTTACTGGTGAAAGTGCAGGAGGCACTGGGGGAGTGCTCGCCAAAACTATCGTAGATATACGAAAGTAAAGGTCAGACTCAATAAAATACATAGATCTATGATAGTCTTGACCCAGGGCTAGTGTGTGAGAGGGAGAGAGAGAGAGAGAGAGAGAGAGAGAGAGAGAGAGAGAGAGAGAGAGAGAGAGAGAGAGAGAGAGAGGTGGGGAGGGAGGGATGCACATGTGATTGCCATCATCAGCATCATCATCATCATCATAGGAGGAAGGCGGCAGCCAACTGCAGTTCCCCCCTCTCTCTCTCTCTCTCTCTGACGCCCTCCTCCTCATCTCTCTCCTTGCAGGAAGAAACGGCCGCGTCCTGCGCTGTGTGTGTATGTGTGTGTGTGTATGTGTGTAGTGTGTACCTTTAGCTTCTTGGAAATAACAAGGATGATGATGATCGCAAACTGAGTGCCTGAAAAAAAACAAAAAACAAAAGACACACGCTCACGTTTTTGAGCGACAACTTCATTTTCCGCACAAGGATAAAACACGACACCGCCGCTTCTCTCTTGTTTTTTTTTGGCGACAGAAAGAGGCTCAAGGTAAACGCTATGCGGCCGATCCAACCCGCTCCGTCTGTCGCGGTGGCGATAAGACGACATAACGGTCGATTGTTTGCGTTGTTTGTGTGCGGGACGGGACAGGACAGAGGAACTGTCCACCCCACACGGTGCTGAAATATGGATAACAGGATAGGTGGGCACTATTATAGGGACATCTGGGCACCTCGATGTAAAATTGGCTATTTTGTCCGAAATGTTAAAAGATATAATACTTGAAAAATGGTCTTCTTAAGTAATGTAAAGTATACATGATGTGAACATGCAGGGTACATCATTATCAGACTCAACTTCTTGTTTATGCCCCAAATTGACTGGATATACAGGTTTTGTAGCACATTGTAGCAATTGAAGAAATGTTTGACCTTAATTGTCGAATGTTTAAGCATGTTCTAATCATGTATACTTTATTTTGCTTAAGACCATTTTTTTTCAAATATTTATTTTTCTACCATTTTGGACAAAATAGCCAGTTTTACATCGAGGTGCCCAGATGTCCATGATAGTGCCCACCTATCCTGTATCCATCCCGAGGAACTGTCCACCCCACACGGTGCTGAAAAACGGGATGCCGTGGCATAGATATAGAACTGAGTGCTTTGCGGTTCATTTGAGGTAATATAATAATAATAATAATAATATAAAGATAAATAAATAATAATAATAAGCATTATTATGTCGCGGATGCTGGAGACGACGAGGAGGTGGGAAAGGAAAGCCACTTAATAACGGCGATTGGCTGTTTTCGAACTCAAGTTTGGACGCCCTGCAGCGTGTAAATTAGCCCGGGTTTTTTTTTTCTTTCTTTTTTTTTTTTATCGTTATGTGACGTGAAAACGTTGCGAAAAATATAACCTATAGTTTTTCCAAACGGGGACAAAAAGATAACACAGATCGGAGATAGGCTAGTATATTTACACCAGGCTAGTCGTTAGGAGAAGGCTATCTCTGCGGTATCTCACTCTGGGATAATGCAAGTGTAGCAATTCCTTATGATTTATTACAATGGCTATCGGTCTATCTCAGCCGCTTAGGACCGACATAATGAGAGCATTGTCCATGCACGAACCCAATGCTGTAGCAAAAATGCTCTAGTCAGGAGGCTACCTCATACCGCCAGTTATTTCCATAAAAATACATCATAGTCAGAGACAACCAGAGTCAGCATAAATCTACAGCACCAAGGAGCCTGGGCTGCTATAATAGACGGAGGAGGACGCAGGTGCACCAGCCACCAAACGCAGCGTTAGTCATCATCATCCCCCCCATCCCATCAAACTTCAGTAGTATATAGGCTCATACCGATCGTATACGGCCACCGTCGTCATCATAGCTTTAAAGTACCATCACAATATTATCACAGAGGCTGCTGCTACTATATCAGCCGTCATAGGCTCTTGTTCTCTCTCCTTCTCGTCATAGGTTGTCATCTCCCTAACACAGCTGACCACAGAGGAACGGATCTTTGTCCGTGATTAACTTGAGGACCAAAAAGGAAGGAGAAACACATTCATCATGAATTTTGTAATGAAAGCAGCGATGGGAGGTAAGTGATGCTGGGGGAGTGAGTGTGTGTGTGTGTGTGTGTGTGTGTGTGTGTGTGTGTGTGTGTGTGTGTGTGTGTGTGTGTGTGTGTGTGTGTGTGTGAGAGAGAGAGAAGGAGAGAGTGAGTGAGTGAGTGAGTGAGCGCCTGGTCTGGAGGCTGGTTTAACGGTACTGCAGTGGAAAGGATTTAAAGGACTGTTGCGGCAGTATATAGGCTATAGTCTATGAGCACTGGTAGGTTGGGATGATAAGTCATCCTGCGCAAAAAACTAATGACTCCAGGCGTTTGTACACCACCCCCTCCAGCCCCACCCCCAACCCCACCTCCACAGTTCTCAACAAATGGAATCAAACATTTGGACTCATATGGGTCCCATTTGCTTGCATTCGTACACTCTCAGAGTTACAAAGGGGTCCATTCGGACCCCCTGGTGGTCCCCAGAGACGACGTCGAGAACCATGTGTAATAAGAGCACAGGAGCAGTGCATGACTTGACCATGCTGAAAATGAGCCCCATGGGACAGAGGCTGTGGTGCTGACGCCAGCCTGTTATACCGACTGAGTGCAAGCAGCAGCAGGGAAGCGACCTGTTTGTAGTTGGTTGTTCCATATATTTACCCTATTGTCGACTAGAGATCGGCTATTTTCAAATAGCGGATGTATATATAGGGTTAAAGTGGTGAAATGGATTCTGATGCTCCGGACCTCACTTTGAGAACCACTGCTGCAAGGTGGTTCTCAAAGTGAGGATTCACTCATATAGTCAATTAATCAGTTGGTTTTATCTTGGTCGACCAAGACTTTGTTGGTTGATTAGTCATTTTCTATGCTTTTTTTTCCATGCATCTCTTGAAAATGTACATGCAATGCTTGAATTTTGACGGTCTATGACTTTCAAAATTGAATGCTGCTCATTTATAAGCCTCATCAACCTTAAAACTCTGATCTCTGCATGATTATAAACTGTATATAGCAAACACAATTTCACAGAATTGTCGATTAAATCAACTAATGGATTAGTCAACAAATTCCAATGACTATTAGTAGACTAACAATTTCTTTAGTCGAGGAGATCCCTCGTACATCGAGTACCTTAATTACCTTTTGCTAGTTATCTACTGTCGGTACAGTATTGCAGTTGTAAGCTGAACAAAAATGTTGAGCCTAATGAACTAGTGGCTCAGGAGGTAGAGCAGCACATTGGGAAAAGGAAGGTTCCTGGTTTGAGCCACAGCTACCCCAGTGTTAGTGTCAAAGTGTCCTTGAGCAAGACACTGAACCCCTAACTGCTCCCGATGAGCAGGTTGGTGCCTTGTACGTTTCCTCCGCTGTGTTGGTGTGTGTGAATGAATGGGTGAATGTAATGCACATTGTAAAGCACTCTGGATAAAGGCACTAAATGCACCATTTACTATACTAGAGATTCGGGCCGCTACGTGGCCCTCACATCTAGTAGCCTACAATATCGGCTATATATATATTATTATTACAATTATTGTGGGCATGCACATGACTACATATTTAATGACAAACAGATGAGCGCAGAGTGCGCACAGTCAAAATGTTTGCAGACTTTTAGTTATGTGTGGGCAAGGAGTGTGTTCCTATGAGTCGATGTCTGCCTGGTGACAGTTACAACACACACACACACACACACACACACACACACACACACACACACACACACACACACACACACACACACACACACACACACACACGGGGCAGCTTCACACAATTTTGTTACCGCAGCCGTGAGGCAGGTCGGACCCCCAGCGAATGCTTCGTGGGGGTCCCGACGCTCTGCTCCCAACGGGGCTCTCTCTCCCACAGCCATGAGAAGTTGATGTTTAAGCTGTTTGAGCTAAGCTATGTGTGTTAACAACAACACAACCTGGATTCGAACGTTGCACGTGTGAATGTGCGCGCTAGTATGGTATGAAGATGATATCCAATCAGACGGAAACGATAACAGCCAAACTCCACCCCTTTGCAGATAACCCGGAAGTCCTACCACTCTGCGTTTATATCAATAGAGATACCAGGCTTTTAAACCCATGCTCTAATGCTATCATACACTAGATAATAATAATAAATATAATATGATAATAATAAACAACAGAAACACAATGACAGCCCTGACAAAGTGTGAACATTGCATTGCATTGCAGTGTAAATTATACAGCTCTTGTCAAAACACTTTTGACGCTTACAGTTTTAATCCCACTTAACAATTCCTGTCCTGTCACTGCAGTCAAAATGTCACATCCCCCGTGCCTCAGAGTGCTAGCCAAGCCATGTAATAAATGCAGCGATAACTCTGGGGAGCTATTGTATGTGTGTGCGTGCTTGCGTGTTTGTGTGTTCGTGTGCTTGTGTGCAGAGGGGCATGACACCCTACTTGTTAACACAATTATTTGTTCATTTCCTGTTGGTTATTAACAGCTGCAGAAGGGTGAGATGGATGTTTACTTTGAGCTCATCCCTATTGCACCTGCCTTACATTGCACCTGTTATAAGTAAGGATTATCAGTAGCTAACACTATACTGTACCTGCCTTACAGTTACAAGTAAGGATTATAAATAGCTAACACTATACTGTACCTGCCTTACAGTTACTAGTAAGGAGTATTAGTAGCTAACAGCTACAGTATGGATGAATCAAGTAAGGATACTCAAATGGACCTTGAAAATGTGTTAATATAGCATTCAAATGCCTATTTTATGCTTCAGCTATTCAAAACTAGCCCATCTACAAGCTCACAGTGTGTTGCGAGCTTGTACTGTAGATTGGCTGTTTTTGAAATAGTTTGACTAATCTCCTTTCCTCCAAATTTAGAACATTTGTAACATAGATCTCTTATGGGGGTCCCTGGCACGAGATCTTTTCAGATGGGGGTCAGTGGCCAAATACATACACATACACAACCCCTGCTGTAGCTAACATTACTGTAAAGACAGTTACAGTAGTATTGATGTTGTGGTGCAGTGAGACAGTTACAGTAGTATTGATGTTGTGGTGCAGTGAGACAGTTACAGTAGTATTGATGTTGTGGTACAGTGAGACAGTTAAAGTAGTATTGATGTTGTGGTGCAGTGAGACAGTTACAGTAGTATTGATGTTGTGGTACAGTGAAACAGTTAAAGTAGTATTGATGTTGTGGTGCAGTGAGACAGTTACAGTAGTATTGATGTTGTGGTACAGTGAGACAGTTAAAGTAGTATTGATGTTGTGGTGCAGTGAGACAGTTAAAGTAGGCTTGATGTTGTGGTGCAGTGAGACAGTTACAGCAGTATTGATGTTGTGGTGCAGTGAGACAGTTACAGTAGTATTGATGTTGTGGTGCAGTGAGACAGTTACAGCAGTATTGATGTTGTGGTACAGTGAGACAGTTAAAGTAGTATTGATGTTGTGGTGCAGTGAGACAGTTACAGTAGTATTGATGTTGTGGTACAGTGAGACAGTTACAGCAGTATTGATGTTGTGGTGCAGTGAGACAGTTACAGCAGTATTGATGTTGTGGTGCAGTGAGACAGTTACAGCGGTATTGATGTTGTGGTACAGTGAGACAGTTACAGCGGTATTGATGTTGTGGTACAGTGAGACAGTTACAGCAGTATTGATGTTGTGGTGCAGTGAGACAGTTACAGCAGTATTGATGTTGTGGTGCAGTGAGACAGTTACAGCAGTATTGATGTTGTGGTGCAGTGAGACAGTTACAGCAGTATTGATGTTGTGGTGCAGTGAGACAGTTACAGCAGTATTGATATACTAACTGTGAGGTTGTGGTACAGTAGTGTAATTGTACAAACAGCAGTGGTGGGAAGTAACTAAGTACATGTACTCAAGCACTGTACTTAAGTACAATTTTGTGTTTGTACTTTACCTGAGTATTTCCAATTTCCAATACTTTTACTTCTACTCCACTACAGTTACAGCAGTATTGATGTTGTGGTGCAGTGAGACAGTTACAGCTGTATTGATGCTGTGGTGCAGTGAGACAGTTACAGCAGTATTGATGTTGTGGTGCAGTGAGACAGTTACAGCGGTATTGATGTTGTGGTACAGTGAGACAGTTACAGCGGTATTGATGTTGTGGTACAGTGAGACAGTTACAGCAGTATTGATGTTGTGGTGCAGTGAGACAGTTACAGCAGTATTGATGTTGTGGTGCAGTGAGACAGTTACAGCTGTATTGATGCTGTGGTGCAGTGAGACAGTTACAGTAGTATTGATGTTGTGGTGCAGTGAGACAGTTACAGTAGTATTGATGTTGTGGTACAGTGAGACAGTTAAAGTAGTATTGATGTTGTGGTGCAGTGAGACAGTTACAGTAGTATTGATGTTGTGGTACAGTGAAACAGTTAAAGTAGTATTGATGTTGTGGTGCAGTGAGACAGTTACAGTAGTATTGATGTTGTGGTACAGTGAGACAGTTAAAGTAGTATTGATGTTGTGGTGCAGTGAGACAGTTAAAGTAGGCTTGATGTTGTGGTGCAGTGAGACAGTTACAGCAGTATTGATGTTGTGGTGCAGTGAGACAGTTACAGCAGTATTGATGTTGTGGTGCAGTGAGACAGTTACAGCAGTATTGATGTTGTGGTGCAGTGAGACAGTTACAGCAGTATTGATGTTGTGGTGCAGTGAGACAGTTACAGCAGTATTGATATACTAACTGTGAGGTTGTGGTACAGTAGTGTAATTGTACAAACAGCAGTGGTGGGAAGATTGATGTTGTGGTACAGTGAGACAGTTACAGTAGTATTGATGTTGTGGTACAGTGAGACAGTTACAGCAGTATTGATGTTGTGGTGCAGTGAGACAGTTACAGCAGTATTGATGTTGTGGTGCAGTGAGACAGTTACAGCAGTATTGATGTTGTGGTACAGTGAGACAGTTACAGCGGTATTGATGTTGTGGTACAGTGAGACAGTTACAGCAGTATTGATGTTGTGGTGCAGTGAGACAGTTACAGCAGTATTGATGTTGTGGTGCAGTGAGACAGTTACAGCAGTATTGATGTTGTGGTGCAGTGAGACAGTTACAGCAGTATTGATGTTGTGGTGCAGTGAGACAGTTACAGCAGTATTGATATACTAACTGTGAGGTTGTGGTACAGTAGTGTAATTGTACAAACAGCAGTGGTGGGAAGTAACTAAGTACATGTACTCAAGCACTGTACTTAAGTACAATTTTGTGTCTGTACTTTACCTGAGTATTTCCAATTTCCAATACTTTTACTTCTACTCCACTACAGTTACAGCAGTATTGATGTTGTGGTGCAGTGAGACAGTTACAGCTGTATTGATGCTGTGGTGCAGTGAGACAGTTACAGCAGTATTGATGTTGTGGTGCAGTGAGACAGTTACAGCGGTATTGATGTTGTGGTACAGTGAGACAGTTACAGCGGTATTGATGTTGTGGTACAGTGAGACAGTTACAGCAGTATTGATGTTGTGGTGCAGTGAGACAGTTACAGCAGTATTGATGTTGTGGTGCAGTGAGACAGTTACAGCTGTATCGATGCTGTGGTGCAGTGAGACAGTTACAGTAGTATTGATGTTGTGGTGCAGTGAGACAGTTACAGTAGTATTGATGTTGTGGTACAGTGAGACAGTTAAAGTAGTATTGATGTTGTGGTGCAGTGAGACAGTTACAGTAGTATTGATGTTGTGGTACAGTGAAACAGTTAAAGTAGTATTGATGTTGTGGTGCAGTGAGACAGTTACAGTAGTATTGATGTTGTGGTACAGTGAGACAGTTAAAGTAGTATTGATGTTGTGGTGCAGTGAGACAGTTAAAGTAGGCTTGATGTTGTGGTGCAGTGAGACAGTTACAGCAGTATTGATGTTGTGGTGCAGTGAGACAGTTACAGCAGTATTGATGTTGTGGTGCAGTGAGACAGTTACAGCAGTATTGATGTTGTGGTGCAGTGAGACAGTTACAGCAGTATTGATGTTGTGGTGCAGTGAGACAGTTACAGCAGTATTGATATACTAACTGTGAGGTTGTGGTACAGTAGTGTAATTGTACAAACAGCAGTGGTGGGAAGATTGATGTTGTTGTACAGTGAGACAGTTACAGCAGTATTGATGTTGTGGTGCAGTGAGACAGTTACAGCAGTATTGATGTTGTGGTGCAGTGAGACAGTTACAGCAGTATTGATGTTGTGGTGCAGTGAGACAGTTACAGCAGTATTGATATACTAACTGTGAGGTTGTGGTACAGTAGTGTAATTGTACAAACAGTGGTGGGAAGTAACTAAGTACATGTACTTAAGTACAATTTTGTGTTTGTACTTTACCTGAGTATTTCCAATTTCCAATACTTTTACTTCTACTCCACTACATCTCGGAGGCAAATATTGTACTTTTACTCCACTACAATTATTTTAAAACTTGAGTTACTAGTTACTTTGCAGATATACATTATTACATTACAAAACATACATTAACCACTTTAGTCCTATTTTATGCCTAGGCTATTTGAAAATAGCCGATCTACAAGCTCACAACGCGTCGCATCGCGACGCATTGTGAGCTTGTAGATCGGCTATTTTCAAAAAAAAATTGTACTTTTACTTTTGGTACTTTAAGTATATTTTGATGCCAATACTTTTGTACTTTTACTCAAGTAACATTTTGAACACGGGCCTTTCACTTGTAACAGAGTATTTTTTATATTGTTGTATTGTTACTTTTACTTAAGTAAAAATATCTGAGTACTTTTTTCCACCACTGATAAACAGTTATAGTAGGGAATGCTGTGGTACAGTAGCTCAGATGCTGTGGTACAGTAGCTCAGATGCTGTGGTATACAGTAGCTCAGATGCTGTGGTACAGTAGCTCAGATGCTGTGGTATACAGTAGCTCAGATGCTGTGGTACAGTAGCTCAGATGCTGTGGTATACAGTAGCTCAGATGCTGTGGTACAGTAGCTCAGATGCTGTGGTACAGTAGCTCAGATGCTGTGGTATACAGTAGCTCAGATGCTGTGGTACAGTAGCTCAGATGCTGTGGTATACAGTAGCTCAGATGCTGTGGTACAGTAGCTCAGATGCTGTGGTATACAGTAGCTCAGATGCTGTGGTACAGTAGCTCAGATGCTGTGGTATACAGTAGCTCAGATGCTGTGGTACAGTAGCTCAGATGCTGTGGTACAGTAGCTCAGATGCTGTGGTATACAGTAGCTCAGATGCTGTGGTACAGTAGCTCAGATGCTGTGGTATACAGTAGCTCAGATGCTGTGGTACAGTAGCTCAGATGCTGTGGTATACAGTAGCTCAGATGCTGTGGTACAGTAGCTCAGATGCTGTGGTACAGTAGCTCAGATGCTGTGGTATACAGTAGCTCAGATGCTGTGGTACAGTAGCTCAGATGCTGTGGTATACAGTAGCTCAGATGCTGTCGTTACAGTAGCTCGGAGGAGGCTGTGGTATACAGTAGCTCAGATGCCTTCGTTACAGTAGCTCGGAGGAGGCTGTGGTATACAGTAGCTCAGATGCTGTGGTTACAGTAGCTCGGAGGCTGTGGTATACAGTAGCTCATTGGGATGCAGGAGGCGCCTCCGCTGCCTAGTTCTGCATAGCTGCCGTGTCCTGTGTGTCCGCGCTCTGAATCCTTAAGTAAACTGCACCGCATTACATTATATATACCACCGACCACGCACTCTGAACCGACGCAGTGCGAGCCTCGCCGTTGTAACCAGCTGGTTACATTTGTACTGTACGCTCTCAAGGGTTACAAGTGGGGGGGAAATGAACGCGGGGATTTCTTTTTTTACTGTGCACTCTCTCTCTCCTCTGCACTTTGGGAACGTATTTGACAGCGTAGTACAATAAATCACACGGTTTTATGTGTGTGTGTGTGTGTGTGTGTGTGTGTGTGTGTGTGTGTGTGTGTGTGTGTGTGTGTGTGTGTGTGTGTGTGTGTGTGTGTGTGTGTGTGTGTGTGTGTGTGTCAGCAGGTCTGCGTGGCGCGTGATCTTGATGGGGGAGGTGAACTTTGCAAATAGGCTACTATATCGTCTCTGTCGGGTGCAGTGTTGATTTTGACAGCAAATTTTGATTTAGTTTTAGTCATAGTCTTTTGACTAAAATTCAGTTTTAGTCATATTTTAGTCATCTGAAATGTTTTAGTTTTTGTCTAGTTTCAGCCGACAAAATATCATAAGATTATAGTCAACTAAATCTACAGTTGATTTAGTCGACTAAAATGTATTTTGGCGGTGCCTTGATGGTGTCATAATGGCTGATTTTACACTCGGTTGCATGCTGAAAATAGCAGATCTACAAGCTCACAACGTGTCGCAGCGCGACGCGTTGTGAGCTTGTGGATCTGCTATTTTCAGCATGCACACCCTAGTGTAACCAACCATAAAATGACTTGTCTTTTAGTTCTACTGGATCTCTTCTCCATTAGTCCCTGTCTAACATTTTAGTCTAGTTTTTATTTGTTGACGAAATTGTCAATATATTTAGTCTTAGTTTTAGTCATCATAGCTCAGTTTTTATTTAGTTTTTATTTAGTTTTCGTCAGTGAAAAAAGGTAGTCGACGAACATTTTTCGTCATAGTTTTAGTCGACGAAATCAACACTGGTCGGGTGGAAACCTTGTATGTCCAAAAAACTTTTCAGGATTCAAATAAAAAAATTGCGAAAGTAGCAGATCTACAAGCTCAAAGCGAGTCTCTTTGTGCCGTGTTTCGAGCTTGTGCGTGCCTGTAGATCTGCTATTTTTGCTGCTTTTAGTGTGACATATGATCAAGTAGGGCGACAATTTAGGAAACGACACAAACAGTTAAAACATGGAGTTAGATCAAAAACCACCGAAGTGGAAAAAGCGGCACTCCAGAATAAATAATGCAAGACTGGCTCAGATGTAATTTCTCATTTTTATTGAGAGTCCAGTGTAGTTATTATTCACAAGCTCTTGCTAATACTTTTCATTGGTTAAATATTTGTAAAACTCACAGACTTAATCACTTTCAACCTGGCATCCCTATTTTGGGCATGCCATTATACATTAGGTGAACATTTCAGGAGATTTGCAAAATTATTTTAAAAATTGCAAAAAAAACGACCTACAAGCTCATAGCGTACGAGTCACGTTGTGAGCTTGTAGATCGGCTATAACCGGTAGGCTACTTGCGTGACACTGCCATATGATGAAGTATAAAAATGGGGCGTTCATTTATGAAAAATAAATACATAGAAAGATGATATATGGAGATTCAAGGCTTCTGCCCAACAGTGAAAGACACGCGTGCATGTTTGGGAGAAAAAGAGGGAGGGAGATCCATGTTTGCTTTGTGGCCTTTGGCCAGACAGCGCATTTTACCATAAGGTCTATTGATAATGTTTATGTTGTCAATTCCTTTATGTTTACTCTCATCTATCTATGTCTATCGGTTGACATCTGCAAACAACACTGACCTCTCCTCTGAAGAAATGCTGACTGCATGCTGCATAATCACACAAGCCAGTGGTGGACAAAAAATAGATATTAAAGCTCACAACGCGTTGAGATGCGCCACGTCGTGAGCTTGTAAATCTGCTGTTTTCACTGTATTTGAAATAGAGCTTAAGTGGCTAATTCATAATGTACTTTCTCCCTTCCTAGATATGTGGTGGAGTCAAAAGTAGAATATCTGTCTTTTACAATGCAATGGAGTGAAAGTATCCTAACACACAGATACTCAAGTAAAGTACGGATACTCGAAATAATTACTTAAGTACAGTACTCGAGTAAAAGTACTTCCTACTGCAGACAAAATCAGATAATGAAACAAAACAATTCTCCCGGCAATCAATTATCTAAAGTAAACCATCAATCAGTTGTTGAGAACAGTCAGTCAATCAATACATTAATTTAAGTGAAATATTCTCAATAAGATACTATTGAATTACAATAGTCACTTGCATGTAATCCCAAGGGAAATTCAGGATAGCTATCAGTTTTAGGCTAATGCCTGAGAGGCCTATTGCAGATACTCATTGAGAATGCAGGGCCCCAGGGAGGTTAAATTATTGATCAAAGTATTGATTAAGTATTGATTCAAGCTTGCCTCTTAAACCGCATTTATATGCATGTCGTTGCTGTCGGGCAGAAACGTCTTATTTAAACTTTTTATGTTTTTTTTGGTAAAAATTAATACCCTTGATCGTACTACAGCGTCACACAAAAGTATCCAAAATAGCAGATCTACAAGCTCGAAATGCACTTTGTGCTTGTCGTTCCATTTGTACACTCAAAGTTATTGGGGTCTGCAGTAGCCCAATCTGGGAACCCATCGCCAAATGAAAAGGAAAAACAGCGCCCTCTGCTGTTTTTTACTATCTCAGTTGGCTCTGGGAGGAAGTTGACGTAGCACCCGTGCGCAAGGAAACCGGGGTTTTGGTCTGCCTTCAGCGCATCACTTCCGGTGGTGCGACTATGTTTTCATTCCCACTAACAATATTTCTACACAGAACACTAACACCACTTCTCCCAGAGAACATGGATCGTTTTGGTTATAAGCCCACTTGTTTCTATGATGAAAGAGCAAGTTAAAATGTGAATATCTTTCCGTGGTTTTGTCTGCTCCGAGGACGCTATTGTTAAATGAGTTTCGGTTTGTTTCGAGTGGGGAAGGATCGGCGGACACGTAAATCCCGCCCACTACATTTGATTGGGTAAGAGAGAGATAGATGAGAGCCTGCTTCCTGATCTGAAGGCACGCCCACTTGTAGGCCAGTGCGTACGCGATATGACGAACCCCCCCGACAGATTCAAACGCAGAGCAGAATCTGTTCTTGAGAGATTAGCAGTAGCCTAATCCTAATGCATACTAAATTGGGCGTCCTTGAAATGAAAAACTTTGAGAACCACTGCTGTAAATCACAAGTAATCAGTGATGTTTTCTACCCATGCATAGATGCAAGCAAGGCATACGGATGAAACATTTGTGTGTTCACCATTGACAGCATCAGTGGTGTAAAGTAACTAAGTGCATTTACTCAAGTACTGTACTTAAGTACAATTTTGAGGTACTTTCACTTTACTGGAGTGTTTCCAATTGGCTATACTTTTACTTCTACTCCACTACATCTCGGAGGCAAATATTGTACTTTTACTCCACTACAATTATTTGAAAACTTTAGTAACTAGTTACTTTGCAGATATAAATTATTACATTACAAAACATACATTAACCACTTTAGCCTTATTTTATAACTGGGCTATTTGAAAATAGCCGATCTATAAAGCTCACAACGTGTCGCATCGCGACGCTTGTGAGCTTGTAGATCTGCTATTTTCAAACTTTTTACTACTTTAACTTTTGGTACTTTAAGTACATTTTGATTCCAATACTCTTGTACTTTTACTCAAGTAAATTTGGAATTCCGGATTTTTACTTGTAACAGAGTACTTTTACTTAAGTAAAACATTTGAGTACTTTTTCCACCACTGGACAGCATTGACAGTGAGTGCTCGTCATTGTACATTTTTGGACTGGGTCTGTTTCTACAAGAGTCAAGAAACGATTAGAAGAGATAGATGAGAATTGCCTCGCAATTAAGAAAAAAAAGAGATAAAGGAGAGCATCTGTTTGGCCGGAGTTAAAATCCCCAACAAGGTGCTCTTTGGTACATAATGGGTGATAAAATTGATTTGCAAGAAAGGGAAGAGTCCAAGGCACTCTTGTGGAAAAATTCAAAAGCCTTTAGCCTAGTCTGGCTAATGCATGGCAAGAATAGAAAATACACCTACGCGTTGCGGCAACAATGCCTTCATCAGGGCGACAATTAAATTGTTAATCGCACTTATTTGTGCAACAATTAATCAACTAAAATGTCATGATGGTGGCAACCCTAACAGTGAGGCATTTACAGTAGGTATTTATTCAAGTAAATAACATGTGTGTGTGTGGAGCCACCTGAACAACCTCAATTAAATGAACTTAATACATGGCAATACATGAGTTTATCATGCAGTTGTTTTGCTAAGGTTTGTGCACGCATGTGTAGTTGTGTATGGATGCAAATTTACCCTATTACTGACAAAGGCTCAGCACACTGTAAGGAGCGAGTCTGGCAGGGGGATATTACATTCCTGTGCGCGTGTGCGTGTGTGTGCGTGTGTGTGTGTGTGTGTGTGTGCGTGCGTGCGGTACATTAAGCTATCCGCCAAGGCTCCTTGGGTTATAGATGTAGAAGAAAAGAACATTTTTTTAGCATGATGAGTCAGCAGGATTCAGACTCAAGGCTACAGCAGTTTTTGTCAGTGACAGCCAAATTAGGACCTCGGCCCTGTTGCTCTGACTGTTGCTGCTGTGTCTACACTGGTTGAATCCCAGTGGTGGAAAGTAACTAAGTAGATGTACTGAAGTACTGTACTGTAGCCTACTTCAGTTCAAGTTTGAGGTACAAAACGTGTACTAACCAATTAAACCATATGTTGTTTGTCTATTTAAAAACAGCTGAGCTTGATAGCTGATCTGCTGTTTGATACATTTTGACAATTTTTACTTTGGTACTGTAAGTATACAATATTTTGATGCCACTACTTCTTTTCATTTTTCTTTTTTTTACTGTTACCCCAGTAAAACTTACAGCAGGAGGACTTCTACTTGTAACAATGGTATTTTTTTATATTTTGGTATTGGTACTTTTACCAACCCTGTTGAAACCTGAAGTTGTTGACATCTCATCAAAACTATGTTATTATTAGAATGTACAGTCAACACTGTTCGGCAAACAATGTTGTGACAACAGCAATGCAGCTACACTTCTAAAATGTTGAACAATAACAAACATTTCATGGAACATTTCACAGCACTGCTCTCAGCTGTTTCATTTCTTTATCAATTATTTATTTATTTTGGCGTGTGCGCCGATACGCACACTGTGTGAGCTTGTGGACCTGCTATTTTTGACTAATGCCCCCCCCCCCCTCCCAGAATGAGTTGCTTCCAGACAGGTAATGTTTACATCAAGGTTTGGAGCACTATCTCATTGGGGTAAAAAGTACTTTGAAGAATGAATTCAGTTGTTGCCATGGAGAATAGAATTTTGGCTGAGGACTTAGCCTACTTCCCAATTAAAAATGTTTCCAGTTTTGGAAAACAACAAGGAGTTCACAACATCACAGCCAAGACACGTGCGAGTGTGATGGAGGAACGGCTGATTTCCACTAAAGCTGTTACTCTACTATGGGCAATTACAGACAAAACCCTCTCAACAAGTTTAAATATAGAACACTGTTTCTCAACCCAGGGCCTGGGGACCACCAGGGGTCCAAATGGACCCTTACGGCAGTGGTTCTCAATCTTTTTAGAGGACCCCCAAATTGATGTGTATTTGGCCGCGGACCCCCATCTGAAAATATGTTTTAACCGACGTGGCTTCTACTTATAAATGGCTATAGGTCTACTTAGTTATAATACTAAATAATTATAAAAGTTATATAACTGTGCAAAATCGATAGTCATGAGAGTTTAATGCTTTCTACCACAAAACGTATTCTGCAAGTGATTCCCATCCCCCAAAATATACCTAAATATTACGCTTTTTCCGTTATAGGGCTTTATGCTCAAAATCCAAAATGTGTATAAAAACTGGTTGATGAAAACCATTCATTTCTAACTACTACCGGTATGGTACTTTATTTCATTTCACTTTAAGGTTTTTCAATTATGAGTTCATCATTCAATGACTATCAAACCACTTTAGTGATTGAGGTTGGGTGTAAAGAGCAGCATGGCCTCTAGAGGGAGCTAGCTAGTGAAAAAAAAACGTTTTTGGCACTACAGAGACATGTCAGCATGGTAGCTTGTTAGCATTTTGTAAGGTGTGAATAGAAACCAATGAGGTCAGCTTGACATTTGCCAATAAAAATGGATTTTCTCTTTTAGATTTTTGATCTCATCCCTATTCACTCATCCCTGACCGATCCTCAGGGGCGGAGGGTCAAGAGTTCCACCGATTTCGCAAATTCCAATTTAACTCCACGCTGCGGATGGTCAGTTCATCAATACGGGGTCGATGCCATCCAGATGTGTCGTGTGCCGCACTAAACACTGCATTGCAACGTGCGCTGCTTCGTTCACAAACTGCAAACCTAAGTCACTTATTTAACTTACTACTGGTGGCTAAAATAGTCTTATAGACATATAGACATTATAGAGTAGTCATACAGATACTGCAGTGATATCGTGATATTTGAGACTCTATATCATATGGGATTTTGGATACAATAATTCCGTGATATGGCATAAGTAGCCTTATCTTCCTGGTTTTAATAATGTAAGCCCTATTTTATTACATTTATAAAAAAAATATAATATTATAGCGAAAATAGCCGATTAAGCTCACAATGTGTTACATTTTTATATAACAACACAATAACAATATCAATGTCAAGGTATTTGGTCAACAATGTTGTGATATTTGATTGGTAACACCTGGTTAGAGCCTGACTCTCCAACCATGTTGTAGTTCCACCTAGCATCTAGCATCTATTCTGTCACCAACGCTTCTCAAAGCGGGATCTTCAGCTAAATTATTGACAGTTGGGAACCAAATGGACCCTTACAGGTTTGCAATTCACCCTTATGCGTTCATCTGGTTCCACTTGAACAATCTCAGAGTCATGGGGGTCAGTGGCCTATTACAACACAAACTGGGAGTCCTTGAAAGTTTGAGAAACACTGCTGTAGCTGTCAATGACAAAGCTGAGAAGCCGTAAAAAAACAGAAAGTTGCTTCTTTCTGTATGACCTTTACTGTGACCTCAAAGGTTTGTGCTGTGAGCCGTATCTTTGTTCTGTTCAGCCTCAAGAGACAGGCATGATTGTAAATCTTTCTCTCTCTCACACACAAATACACACACACACACACACACACACACACACACACACACACACACACACACACACACACACACACACACACACACACCCCCACACACACACACACACACACACACACACACACACACACACACACACACACACACACACACACACACACACACACACACACACACACACACACACACACACACACACACACACACACACACACACATGCTGATTTTGCAAACTTCTGTGGACATTGCATTGATTGATTGAAGTTTTTATTGACACATTTGCATAATATTCATGAACATATGGTAGTATGTTCACTGTGTATTGCATGTGTGTGTATTGCATGTGTGTGTATTGCATGTGTGTGTGTGTGTGTGTGTGTGTGTGTGTGTGTGTGTGTGTGTGTGTGTGTGTGTGTGTGTGTGTGTGTGTGTGTGTGTGTGTGTGTGTGTGTGTGTCATTCACTGCGTATGTGTTTACTGTGTTTGCACGCACGCCAGCGCGCGCGCGCGTGTGTGTGTGTGTTGTGGTGTGGTGTGGTGTGGTGTGGTGTGGTGTGGTGTGGTGTGGTGTGGTGTGGTTGTGTGTGTGTGTGTGTGTGTGTGTGTGTGTGTGTGTGTGTGTGTGTGTGTGTGTGTGTGTGTGTGCGTGTGTGTGTGTACAGTATGCCAGCACTACACTTGCTAATGTGGAGATGAGCGCAGCACAGAGGCAGAGTAATAGACCTAAACAATGAACATTCCAGCCTCACACTCGCTTTCACTTCATTATTCAGTCTTAAAGTGTTCCCATTGCAGCTTGATGGTTGACATAGCTCAGTCCCCTGTGGTTAGTTTCATCTCCTAAACCAGCGGTTCCTAACCTTTTCTGGATCAGGGCCCACTTGAAAATCTGGAAAATGTTCGCGGCTGTAAATTTTAAAATACTCCAGTAAAGTAGAATTTTTTTTTTTTTCACTTAAGTACAGTACTTGAGTACATGTACTTAGTTACTTTACACCACTGATTTTTTTTACATACAATCTATATACATTTTGTATCATCATTAAAATCGTAGTGTTTCGCTAATTATTTGGGGTCCCGCTTGCAATATCTTCACACCCCAACAGTCGCCCCCCGGCCCGCAGGTTGAGAATCACAGCATTAACCAATCACAGAATACGTCACTGAATTTGGTGTAACACTTAACTCTGAGATTAATTTGCTATTTCAGTAGACTGTGGGGGGTTTTATTAGGCACAGACACTAAGCCTGAATTTCCATTTTGTTTCTCTTCATTATTGCTGGGAATCTCATCAGAACAGCTTCAATCGTAACAGAACAGAACCTGGAAATGGCAACACAGAATATCATTGCTGTCAGGCAGAAACCTCATATCTCCATATTTCAACTTTTAATGTTTTCCTTTTTCCCGTAAATTGATGGCCTACTTCATCATAGAAGACTGTCACACTAAAGTAGTGAAAACAGCAAATCTACAAGCTCACAACGCGTCGCATTTTGCTTTTTAAAATGATGATATAATAACAGTTTTGGACATACAAGGTTTCCACCCAACAGCGACGATATTTTAATGGTTGCGCCGAGAAATTCAGGGGCTGGAGCCAGCCAGTGGTGGAAAGTAACTAAGTACATTTACTCAAGTACTACATCTCAGTGAGTCAAATATTGTACTTTGTACTCAACTGTTATTATTTGACAGCTTTAGTTACAAGTTACTTTGTAGATTTACATTATTAATACAAACTATACTGTACGTGTACATCAACCAGTTATTTTTACTTCGGCTATTTGAAAATCGCAGAAGCTTTCGTGAACTTGTAGATCTGATATTTTCGAGTACTTTTACCTTGGTACAGTAAGTGTATCACTAGTCTTGTGACTGAGTAGGCTATTTTTACATTGCGGTATTGATACTTTTACTTAAATCAAATAAAAATAAATCTGAGTACTTCTTCCACTGGGAACCAGGCGGCGAACAATCCGCTCTGTCTTGCTTTACTGATAAAGTATTTAACAATGACGTTTAATACTGCTATTTCTACACGTATTATATTGAGCGAATGAAAACCCAGAGATAGTGGCAGACTCTCATTAAATGGAGAGTTAATCCCAGCACTGTGATTCGTCACTGTCGGGCTGAAACCTTGTATTTCCATATTTTAACTTTTTGCGCTTTTTTCGTATTAATGCCCTACTTCAGTGGTTTTCAACCTTTTTCATGCCAAGGACCCCTAAATTGATATGCATTTGGCCGCGGACCCCCACCTGAAAACGTTTTTGTGCCAGGGACCCCCATGAAGCAAAGATTTAAGTTTAAAATGTTCGCTTTAAAAATATATATGTATTCAAAGATATGCACAGATTTTCAAGATTTTTCAAAAAATAGCAGATCTACAAGCTTTTAGCGCAGCACTCGGTGCCGTGCTATGAGCTTGTATATCTGCCATTTTTGAATAGCCAAATCTAAGTGGTTAAAATGATTGTGAACTAATTTTGCTGGGGACCCCCTGGCATCCCCCCCCCCCCCCCCCCCCCAAGGACCACTGGTGGTCCCCGGACCACTGGTTGAGAGCCGCTGCCCTACTTGATCATACTACAGCGTCACACAAAAGCATCAAAAACAGCAGATCTGCAAGCTCGAAACGGCGCGTTTTGATGTCGTTCTTCGACGAGGATCTACATGTACTACGTTTTGAGCTTGTAGATCGGCTATTTACGAAAGATTTTGAAAGTGCAAGTAGTGGTTGATTCTGTCTGTTGGTTCTATGAATATGTAACCTTTGAAAAGTATTGACAAGAGCTTCTGGCTAAATAATAACTGAATTGAAACACAGGTTAATTTATTCACAAGGTTTACACAATATGTAGGAAGCCAACTGCCTACGGTGAACATTATGTGCTATACTGTACAATGTAACATTACATGTCCTCCCTCATTTCATATATCACCATTGGTGTGCAATAACCAGAAGCAGTGGTTCTCAAAGTGTGGTCTGAGGACCTCCAGGGGTCCCTGAGGGGGTTTCCAGGGGGTCCCCAGCGAAATTAGTTAATATAGCATCAAAATAAGTTTTACCACTTTAGCCCTATTTTATCGGATATACAAAAATAGCCGATCTACAAGCTCACAACGTGAAGATGTTTGAATAATCTTAAAGCAGAAATCATCTCTTATGGGGGTCCCCTAGTACAACTTCTTTTCAGATGGGGGTCCGTGGCCAAATACTGTCAATTTGAGCGTTCCTTGACATGAGAATCCTTGAGAAGCACAGGTTTAGAGACGGTGTAACAAGGCTCTCTCATTAGCTCACAGCAGTATGGCCACTATACTGTAGCAGCTCATTGTATAGGCTGTGATACGGCTACTTCCCCCGGCCAATAAGGTTTATTGGTATTGTAAAGGTTTATTTACTGATCCGGATGGGGAGACAGAACGTTGTCAGATCGCCACCTGCTGGTTAGAAGTTGTTTGATTTCCACTGTTTACCTGAGTCTAGTAGTAGTATAGATCGCCACGCCTCACGTTTCAGCGCTCTCTGCGTCCAGCACCCCGGGTGCTTCAAAAAGAAAATAGTCGAACTTTTGGAGAGGAGTGCCGCTCATCCACGTCACCTCTGATCTGTGTCTAACAGCCCGGAAATTTGCGATCTGACTTTGAATCGTAACCAGGACCACGAGAAGTCCATGTTTACTGTTATTTCTGGCTATTTGTGTTAAGAAGATGACTATTCGAGCACAGCGGCAGTTGATAGATTCGAACGTTTGCGGGCATTCTGTCAACTTAGTAAGAAGCACACTGGACATGATATGTGTATCTGTGGACACGATCCCTTGGATATACCAGTGTGTGGTATATCCAAGTGCTGGTGTGTTGGTCTTAAAGTGTAATGTAAATGGATACTTGGCGTACGCTACCACAATTAGTTGTATGATGTATGTGAACCGCAGGGAAGAGAATATTATTTGTATTGAGGACCACAATAGAAATTCAGGACTTTGTCCTCGTGAAGCTTTAACTGTATGTTGATTCCTTTCAAATAAAGTAAACTTTATAGTGATGTGTCAACACTGTGAGTGTCCTCCAAAGTACTCAGTGAGATACAATCTGTCACATTAAATATGAATGTAGCACACTAAAGTTTGGAGAAAAATGACATATCTGAAGTAGGCTAGCGCACAATGTTCTGACATTTCATGGCATGTCGTGAGCTACTTTGGATACCATCGCTGTCAGGTGTGTTAACTTTTCAGGAAATGGGGAAAAGACTGCGTTCCAATGGATCCAATGTAGTTATTATTTAGTAACTGAAATACTGTATGGAGATATAAGGTTTCTGACGGACAGACGATATCCTGTTGCTAGCATGCAGGCTGGCTAGCATGATGTTACACTCGGTGTTGGGCATATTACTCAGGAAGAGTAGTATGTTACTTATTACTTTTTGCTCCATTAAAAAGTCATAATATTATATTACTTATTACTTGGTATCAAGAGTAATATATTACATTACATATTACTTTTACTGTTTTTTTATATACCATATTTTGGAACAATAATTATTAGGGGTGTGCCGATACACTAATTTCACGAAACGATACGATACGATATTGGGCTCACAACTTCGATACGATTTCGATACGATACGATACGCACTTTTTTATTATGAAAATATATGGGGGAGAAAAAAAGCAAATGCAAACAAATAATTCTGTTTTTGCATTATTGAGACATGCAAACTTATAGCTTTTCAGCTACAATAGCCGTTTTGAATCCAAATAGGGCAATAGTGTGACACCTGACCTGAAAAAAAACAACATGTTGTCACCCTGTTCACCTCGGGGCTGTTTGCATGCCTGATTATTATTATTGTAAAAAAAAAAGAAAAAAATCAAAACGGTATTTTTTTCCCCCAAAACGATACATATCATCACGAAAACATATTGCGATATATCGCGGGACGATATATCGGCACACCCCTAATAATTATCCTTACAGGAGCAGTCAAAAATCAACCAAACAGCAGTGCTAAACACATTGAAACCTGCCGTTGCAGATGCTTCAACAAATTAGATGTCAATTGAATACATTGCTGTTGAAAGCAATGTTCCCTAATGGTAATGTTCCTGACCGTATTTGTAATTAAATTATACTTCACTTAAGGTTCTACAGTGTACCTGTCCTTTAGATTTATACCATATATCACTACACAATTTTTCGTTATACTTACCGTTTGAGACCTTTATAATACATCTAGAACATTTAAATAAGGCCGTTAATGTGTCAAAGTAAACAACAAACTATGCTATAAATAAAAAAACGCCAAATAAAAATTGTTAGCAGAGCTATTTTCACAATATTTATCTGTGGAACCGAGTCAAACAAAATGTAATGCCTCAACTCCTACAATTCCAAGTGCTTGTCAGGGCGTGGCGCATGCTTAAAACAAGCTAATAACACTGCAAAGTGTTGATAGCTTGTAGTCCTTTTTGCTCATGTGACAACCTCCTACGCGCTTGAATGAGCTGCTCTACGTCTAAACAGCAGCTGGACACTGGCACACGAGGCTCAGACAAAATAAAACAGCGAAGACAGAGCGGTTTTATCTCGGTCAGAAACTATATCAAATTGTGTTTACACAACGTTATTTGGATCAGTAATATGTAATACTATTACTGTTTTGTCAAAAGGAATAGCCTAAGTTACACTAGTTGTTACTGGGGAAAGCAATAATATTACAGTTATATTACTAAGTAACGCGTTACTGCCCAACACTGGTCACACTGCACAAAATTCAAAACTATCATTTTCATATAAATTTGGCTTTTTTTTGGAGGGGGGGGGGGGTTTTTTGCAAAAAAGCAAAGCTGTTGTTCCAAAATAAAGATTCTGACAGGATGAGTGACTTCAAATGAGTTGCAGTGAGATCTGACAGATTTGAGAAGAGCAAAGTAGCAGATGGCTGATTAAATATGCTTTTTGTTAACTCACTTCTGACTGGCTGCCTCA
>NC_137604.1:14440006-14452506 GCF_963280865.1 Gymnoscopelus braueri
ATTTTTCACATGGGCCTGTTATAGCGCCACCAGGAGGCCGATTTGTGCAAAACCCATTTTTTCCCATTACTCCTACAGTTTTTAACCAAACCTCATGCAAATCGGTACACAGTATCTCTATAGTCACGTGATCAACCCTGATCTGTCCGATTTCCCATATTCCATCCTCATTGGCTAAGGTTACTATCCAAAGTTTGCAGGATTGGTCCGTTTTGAACAAACTGCCTCAAATCATGAACGCAGCTTTCCATTTCCATAAAATTGCACACGCACATTCCCACTAGGCCGAGGAAGAAATGGCACTTAAAAGTTTTCACATCAGCCTCATGGTGGCGCTATAACAGGCCGATTTGCATTTTTAACTATAACTGCACCGATCTGCGTGAAACTTTGCACGCCTACTCCCTAGAGACCAAGGAAAAACATCTGCACTGCATTTTTTACATCTGCTTTTTACAGCGCCACCAGGAGGCCGACTTATGTCAAATACATTTTTGGATATTAACACATTGGGTGCCAGAGGTTTATTAAAATATTATACGTTGAGTGCCTGCATTTCTTCCATCCACTTGCGTTATACGTTTCGTGCTGTAGAAGCCCCGACGCGGAAGTGCATGTAAACAAAGCGCGCGTGCGAGACGGCGGAGGGTCCCGACTAACGCCTGGAACAATAATATTTCCAACGCGATCCTCCATTGCAGCGTGATCGCCGATCGAAAACGGCTCGTTTCCACCACGTTAAAAAGAAATGGAGATATTAAGCTTTTAGTCAAGGAGATAACATTGAAAACGCCGACCGGAAGGATTTTTGACATGGAGCCAGATCCAGCCTCTTCTTCTCAGAAACTCCTTGGGTGATGTCAAAGTTTCGTTTTAGCGCCCCACGTGGCCCACATGTATAAAAATAGAATTGGGTCAAAAACGGTCCGGACCGTTTTCGGCACTTCTCGTTTGGATCCTCAAAAACGGTCCGGACCGTTTTTGGCATTCAATGTGTTAATCCTTCAGATTTTATCCAAACATCACGCAAATCGGTACACAGTATCTCTATAGTCATGTGATCAAGACGCATCTGTCCGATATTTCATATTCCATCCTGATTGGCTAAGGTTGACTTCCAAAGTTTGCAGGATTGGTCCGTTTTGAACAAAATGTCTCAAATCATGAACGCGGCGTGCGATTTCCGTGAAAATTTGCACGCACATTCCCACTAGGCCGAGGAAGAAATGCCACCCTTTTCACATTGGCCTATTATAGCGCCACCAGGAGGCCACAATAACTTACCTGACCTGGCGGAGACCTGTGCTCCGAGGAGCACTTTTTCTAGTTTCTTTGTGTCATCACTTCCAATTTTGCTTATTTAATCTGTATCCTGTGTGACCTCTGATTATCAAATTGGCATCCCGCCCTAAAATGCATTTTCTGTTAATTAAAGAGCAGGAGAGGCGGGGAAACCCCTGTTACTGAACAGACACTGAGTGCAATGAGTACTGTCACAATATAGAGACATTTAACACTTATTTTAACAAAGAAATCACTTACCCGACCTCTAATATTTTTTATAATGTTTTCTTGAAAGTCACTTTTACTCTGACCCACATTGGTTAGTGAACAGAACAGAAGTGCATCCTGCATGTTGGCCTTCAACAGAGGACTGTGGCTCGGGGTGAGAGAAAACGTGATTGATTACCTACCTTGAGATGCTCCTCTCTTTAAGAAAAAAAAACAGGGTTAATCACATTTACAGTAGAAGCACTGTAAATGTGATTGGATGAGGGTTTCAGCTCTGCATCACTTGATTGGCCTGGAGGTTCACCCCCGTCACGCACACACGCACATGTGCACGTGCGCACGCACGCACGCACACACACACACACACACACACACACACACACACACGCGCGTGCGTGCACGCACACACACACACTTCATCTCCTCCCCATCCGCTCCCCTGAAGCAAATCAAATTCAATTCATCAAACCGACCTTGAGTTCCTCTTAGAGCCAAAAGTGTGTATGTGAAGCATTGTGTGTGTGTGTGTGTGTGTGTGTGTGTGTGTGTGTGTGTGTGTGTGTGTGTGTGTGTGTGTGTGTGTGTGTGTGTGTGTGTGTGTGTGTGTGTGTGTGAGAGAGAGAGAGAGAGAGAGAGAGACAGAGACTCAGAGAGTGAGAGAGCGAGAGGGGGAGAGAGAGGGGGAGTGAGAAAGAAAGCGAGAGAGATAGAGAGAGAGAGAGAGAGAGAGAGAGAGGGGGGAGAGGGGGTGAGAGAGAAAGAGAGAGTGACAGTGTAAATGGGCACATGTCCAGATTCTATAAATAATTCATTCTACAATCTATCCTACAAAGTCACGACTGGGAGCAGAGGGAGAGAGAGGGGGGAGAGAGAGAGAGAGAGAGAGAGAGAGAGAGAGAGAGAGAGAGAGAGAGAGAGAGAGAGAGAGAGAATTAAACATGGAGGGGGAGAGAGAGAAAGAGCGGGTGAGTTAAACATGGAGGGGAGGGGGAGGGGGAAAAAGAGTAGAAGAGCGAGGAATAGAGATATTTTATGAGAAGATGGCTGGCTGTGACCTTGGTAATGATCAAAAAAAGTTGCGGCTATAAATCTGTAGTGTGTTTGTTCTACTGTATCACACTGTATCACACAAATTACACCATGGTTAGAGATTAACTTTCACAGAGCTTTTTTTTGGGGGGGGGGGGCACTGATTAGATATGCAGTACTCACATATTATGTTCCCACTGTTTTCTGATTGACAGCACTCTCCTATGTATGATTTGATTCATGATGGGGTTGTGATGTTCCAAATATCATATTCTCTACCTAAGAATAAACAGTTTAAGAATGTATGATGATAACATAATGCTAATTTATACATTAAAAAATAATCTGCAGATTATGCGCAGTTATCAGTAGAATAGAAACCAGACCCCCAAGACCTGTGAGGTTACTGCTGGATCAAACAGATTTAATACACCACGTCTTCTACTACTTGTTATCAGTTCAATTAATTGCAATTCATTTTTATAATATGTTTGATAATACAGTGTTAATGCCTCCAGATCTATTATTTATACAATTATAAAACTGTGGCGGGCTTTTCTCTGACCCCCTTAAATCATTTTTGAGGGCATTTTGCCCCCAAGCCCCTGTAAATATCAAACCCCGAACTACACGGAATATTATTCATCTACAAAATGCGTTCTGCACCGGAGACATTATGAGGCTTTATATTTAGCGAGTGATATTGTTTTATATTCCTGCAAGGCTGCACTTTGTCTGTACTCTCTCCTGTCCTTTTAGCGAAGCACTAAATCGTTGGTGTCGGGTGGCAACCTCATATGTTCAAAACTGTTACGGTTCAGGGTTCAAATTCAAGTGGCAAAAGTAGCAGATCGACAAGGTCAACAAGGTCAAACGCGCCAACGTGCAACGTTTCGCGCCGCGCTTAGAGCCGCACTTCGAGCCGCACTTCGAGCTTGCAGATCTGCTACTTGATATACCTTTGTGTGTGACGCTGTAGTATGATCAAATAGGGCATTCATTTTAAAAAAGTCAGAATCAGTGGTGTAAAGTAACTAAGTACATTCACTCAAGTACTGTACTTAAGTGCAATTTTGAGGTATTTGTACTTTACTTGAGTATTTTCAATTTTCAATACTTTTACTTCTACTCCACTACATCTCAGAGGCAAATATTATACTTTTACTCCACTACAATTATTTGAAAACTTTAGTTACTAGTTACTTTTCAGTTTTATAATTATTACATTATAAAACATACATTAACCACTTTAGCCCTATTTTATACCTAGGCTATTTGAAAATAGCCGATCTACAAGCTCACAACGCGTCGCATCATTTTAGTACTTTTACTTTTGGTACTTTAAGTACATTTTGATCCCAATTCCACATTTGTGTACTTTTTCCACCACTGGTCAGAATTATGGAGATAAGAGGTTTCTGCCCGACAGCAAGGAGAAGATATACAGTACAAGGCTTTCCTGCCCGACGACAGTGGGCCAAATCATCCTGACCAGACAGAATCTAAAAATTGACTTTTTGTTTCTGGGCTCCGGTCCTGGCAGTGCTCTAGCTCTCTCTCTCTAATTAGAAACAGGCTCATTTAGATGTGGAACAGCAGGTGAATGCCATGCACTACCTGGCTGAATGAGAATGAATGCAGCATGAATGCATGCCTGCACTAGCCTGGCTCCTGGGAGACCGCAGATGAGAAGAATCACTGGCGTCTACAGTAAGGGAAGAGACAGTGGTGTAAAGTAACTAAGTACATTTACTCAAGTACTGTACTTAAGTACAGTTTTGAGGTACTTTTTTACTTTACTGGAGTATTTAAAAAATGTCTGTACTTTTACTTCTACTCCACTACATATCAGAGGCAATTGTACTTTTTTTACTCCACTACAATTATTTGAAAACTTTAGTGACTACTTTGTAGATTTTGATTATTATCACAAAACACACATTACCCACCTCAGCCCTATATATATTTCGGCCATTTGAAAATAGCAGATCTACAAGCTCACAATGCGTCGCGACGCGACGCATTGTGAGCTTGTAGATCTGCTATTTTCAAAAGATTTGTATATACGTTTTATTCATTTGAAAACTTGTGAAACGGGACATTCTGCATAATGAGTACTTTCTACTTTTGGTACTTTAAGTGCATTTTGATACCAATACTTTTGTACTTTAACTCAAGAAAAATTTTAATTCAGGGCTTTTACTTGTAACTATGTATTTCTACATTGCAGTATGGATACTTTTACTTAAGTAAAAAAATGTAGTACTTTTTCCACCACTGGGAAGAGATACTAGCAATGGTGAATGGACTGCATTTCGTTGCAGTTGGGGCAGAAACCTCTTATATCCATGTTTTATATTTTTCTCAGTTTTATTTTTTGTAAATGAACGCCCTACTTGATCACACTACAGCATCACACAAAAGCATCAAAAGTAGCAGATCCACAAGTTTGTAGATCTGCTATTTTGAATTCTTTTGAATTTGAATGCTGTAATGTAACAGTTCTGGACATGTGAGGTTTCCACCCGACAGGAGACGATTCATATAGCGCTGCTCTAGTCTTATATAGAATAGAATATAAATACTTAATTAATCCCCGAAGGGTAATTATAAAAAAAAACACACAGCTGCTCTCATCAGCAAAGCAAGCACACGCAAGGCAATAAACATAGTGAAACAAAGAAATAAAAACAAAGCTGCAATAATTGCGTTATATCGTGATATGAGACTATCTGGGATTTTTGGATATTGACAGATTATTGTGATGTGGCATTAGTGTTTTATTCACTTAAGCCTCATTTTATACTTTCAACAATTTTGCAATGCAGCGTTTAGCTTCTAGATGGGCTATTTTAGCTATTTTTGAAAATGTTTAATTAAAAATGTAATTAATAAATACATAAATAAATAATAACCACAATATCGATAGAGGTATTTACTAAGAAATTGTGTAATCATTGATTTTGTCCATATAGCCCAGCCCTACACAACCTACGCTTGGGGAACAGTAGGTTAGGGGTTAAAGTTTCTTGCTCAAGGACACTTCGACGCGATGCAAGGATACATAAAAGCCACTAAAACAGATACATAAAACCACAGAATAAATGTTGAAAAACATTTACCTGCAGTTGTGTTACTGATGTCGCTTCCTTGGTCAGGTCTCTCACAAAACTGCCATTTTGACCCTTTAAGGTCATTACACACCGGCGATTTCGGACTCGTTCCGAATAAATAAAAGACGCTTTTTCGCTCCGTGGAAGCTTGCATTGACTTTATAAGGTTTAAAAAAAAAACGTATTATTCGCATGAAAAAATCGCCCCCGGTGTGTATGGACCTAGAATAGATATCTAGAATAGATAAACAAAACAATAGGGGTTCAACAGTTAATCAAACTAAACGATTATGTTGATTATAAAAAAGATCAATAATTAATTAAAATAATTGATTCATCGGTATTTCAGGCATGCCATTATAGGTGAAATATTTCTCAAAATTCAGCTATTTTCACTAGTGTTAAACGACACCGTTGTGTAACAAAGTATAAAATAAAATAAGGCTTAGCTGGATAATCAGGGAGCAGAATTGAAATGCTATCAGCGTCCAAACGTCACGCTGGGAGCCATTTAATTGCTTCATAGGTTACAATCAACAGCATTAGAGGGTGATGGAGTGATTCTCAACATGATCCTGCATATTGATACAAGACCACCTCCATCCACTTGGAAACACACACGCACACACACACACACACACACACACACACACACACACACACACACACACACACACACACACACACACACACACACACACACACACACACACACACACACACACACACACACACACACACACACACACACACACACACACACACACACACACACACACACACACACACACACACACACACACACACACACACACACACACACACAGCGTAACAAAGGTAGCAGAGATAGAGAGGCAGGGAAGAAACAGTGAAGTGATCCAAGTGTGACAGACTGCAACGACTTCTTGAACTCCCTGCCTGTCTGTCTGTCTGTCTGTCTGTCTGTCTGTCTGTCTGTCTGTCTGTCTGTCTGTCTGTCTGTCTGTCTGTCTGTCTGTCTGTCTGTCTGTCTGTCTGTCTGTCTGTCTGTCTGTCTGTCTGTCTGTCTGCAGAGTTCTATCAATGGTTCATTGGTTCTCAAAGTGGGGTCCAGGGACCCCCAGGGGTCCTTCGGGGGGTTCGAATGGGTCCCCAGCAAAAGTAGTTACCACATCATCTTAACCATCTTCAGCCATTTACATGTTGGCTATTCAAACAGCAGATCTACAAGCATGTACATCCGCTATTTGTGAACATATTTGAAAAATGTTGCATTTAATTGAACACACATCTTGTCTTCTGGGGGTCCCTGCCCCCCTGGCACAAAACCTTTTAAGATGGGGGGGGGGGGTCCGTGGCCAAATACATATCAATTTGGGGGTCCTTGACACGAAAACGTTTGAGAACCACAGTTTTATAGGTTCAATTCTAATGCTATAACATCACAGAGGTGAACACGTGAGACCTTCTCATGTGTTCCGCCGCTAACAAAGTTCTTCAGACTGTACAGTAGCTCAAAGTGAACACTCTGCACACCCTGTGGTCCTTTGTAATGGAATACAACGGAAACGCACACTGGCGCCGGTTCCCACATTATGCCAATATGGAACGTTGCCAGTGGATTACTGCTTTTCAGTGCGAGTGCATGGGGAAAAGGGTCTCAAGTTGCTCAAAGAATGAGAGAGCGTTGCATATAAAAAACTCTTACCTACATCTAGAGGTGCAACACAAAATAATCGATGTAATCGATTATACAAAATAATCAATATTTTTTAATGTAAAATAATCTATTTAACACATTCAATCCGGGAACGTATCTCTGTCGTTTTAGATTTCTTTGGCTATTCAAAAATAGCAGATTTTGAGCTTGTAGATCTGCTATTTTTGAAAAATCGTGAAAATGTGTGCAAATCTTTGAATATATATATTTTTTAAAGCGAACATTTGTAACTAAATGTTTTGCTTCTGGGGGCCCAGGAACAATAATAATATTTTACGTATATTTGCTTAAAGAATATATATTCAAAGATTTGCAAAAACGTTCACAATTATTCAAAAATAGCAGATCTACAAGCTCCAAGCTATGAGCTTGTAGATCTGCTATTTTTGAATAGCCAAAGGGGAAAAAATGACAGAGATGCGTTCGCGGATTAATGGGCTAATACTCCAGGCCTATGCCATTACATTATATGCGAAAATCTTTAAATAATAATGTATATTATAAACGAGATCAGGTACAGCCCTAGTTTTGGGCGTGGGACTGTAAATGGGTCAGTGTCATGCCTCCAGTGGGTCACCCCACTGTAAATGGGTCAGTGTCATCATGCCTCCAGTGGGTCACCCCACTGCAAGAGTGACACAGTGTTAAGACCATGCCAAGTCCTGAGGCAAGACCAAAAATACATCAGAAAGTCTCGTATCTCCATATATTTCAACTTTTTATGATAAAAAAAAAATGAATGAAAGCCCTACTTCATCGACACACTCACGTGTTGCGATGTGACACGTGAGCTTGTAGATCTGCTCCTATTTTGGATATTTTGAAATGAAAGTTAAAGTGGTTAACCGTGTCTGTGGGTTTTATAAACTTTGAACCAATGAAAAGCATTAAACAATAACTAAACTGACTAAACAATAACTACATTGGATCCATTGGAACACGGGTTCTTCTCTCCATTTTCCTGCAAAGTAACCGTTTAAGGGTTTCGCCCGACAGCATACGACATATATGCTCATTATGGGCCCCTGGCAGAAATCGCTGGCTCTTAAGAGAATTTGTTGTCCACGACCAAATACATATCATTTTGGGGGTTGACAGAATTCTTTTTGAGAACCACTGATTATAGCAACATCGTTAACGTTTTTTTTCTTCAAAAAACTGTTAGGATTTAGATTTGTAGAATCCCCCAGAAGCAAACATTTTAGGTACAAATGTTCGCAAATTTTCAAAAAAAAATCAGGTCTACAGTGAGCTTGTATATCTGTTGTTTTTGAATAGCCAAAGACATCTTAAAATGACACAGATGCATTCCCGGTCTTAATGGCTTAAGTGTGTCTGTGGGTTTTTATAAACTTTGAACCAATGAAAAGCATTAAACAATAACTAAACTGACTAAACAATAACTACATTGGATCCATTGGAACACGGGTTCTTCTCTCCATTTTCCTGCAAAGTAACCGTTTAAGGGTTTCGCCCGACAGCATACGACATATATGCTCATTATGGGCCCCTGGCAGAAATCGCTGGCTCTTAAGAGAATTTGTTTGTTTGTATTAAAAATAACTGCCACCCATTAGGGGATAAACAGGCAGCGGAACAACAATGGCTAGACATTGTGCTTTCTATGATTTACTCGGCTCTAACATTTTCCCAGGTGTGACATTAGAGGAGTAGTACACACATACAATGGCTTCTATTATTAAAGTCCAAAGCCAGCTCTTTTCCTCCGTGGGGATTTAAATAAGGGATTTAGCTAGTGCCTTCCGGAGAGAACGATTAGAGAGGCATTTACATTTATCTAGCACTGAAATCTAGGTGTGTGCATTGTCACAATGAGCCACAGCTATAGTCATTATCAGTATTCCCCCCCCCTTTTTTTTTTGCAATCCAGAAAGTTAGGTGGATTCCATTAAAAAGCTGAATTTAAGCCAAGAGATTGGCAGCTCCTTAGTTGCCAGACTGAATAAAAAGTTTAGTTTATTCAGTTTCCCTTTAGTTTTTAATACGCTATAGAAAAATCGGTGGACAGAAATAATTTGTGCATGTAGTAGGTTGGGGCGTGCTGAACACGTCAGACCAAGAGGTATGGTCCTTAAAGATTACATAATCACCCAAGTCAGCAAATGCTGGAATAGTACACTGTCCCTTAGAGCATGTGGGGTCCGGGGACCCCCAGGGGTCCTTGAGGGTGTTCCAGGGGGTCCCCAGCTACATGATATATTAGGAACCAAATTGACCCTTATGGGTCTGTAACTCTGAGAGTGTACAAATGGAATCAAATGGACCCTAACAGGTCCATTTGGTTCCATTTGTACACTCTCAGAGTTAAAATAACATTGATTGTACAATACAAATTGGGGTCCAAGAGATAGAAATGCCATTAAATGGGGGTCCGTAGCCCTAATGCATGTCAAACTGGGTGTCCTTGAAATTAAAATGGTTGAAAATCACTGCTAGAGCCGTAAAAAAAATCTTCTCTTATGGGGGTCCCTGGCATATCTTTTCAAATGGGGGTCCGCGGGCTAATAAGTGTCAATTTGGGGGTCCTTGACATGAAAAGGTTTGAGAACCACTGTCTTAGAGATCACTTAACGTTTGTTTCAAAGAGTATCATTGTAATGTCTGTTCATATAGTACAGTACAGCACATGCATCAGCGTCTCTGAAAGGTAACAAACAATTGAGCCTATTTCCCAAGAACCTCCGTTAGCATCTCCACTAATGGAGAAAGAGAACGCTCTTAAAGCTTTTTGAGAATCTACACCTGGCTCCATGGGGTTTGCTTTGGCAAATGCTATGAAGAAAGAGTCTCTTTGTAAAGTGCTTGATAGGAAGAAAGCAAACAGTGCTGAGCTGTTAGCTTAGAGGATAATATCATGTGTGCCGTAGGTCTGGTTGTGAGTCATCATCATCATCACTCCGATGAGGATTAAACCTCTTGTGTTCACGGGGGCAACTTTTGGTTTGCTGGAGGAGAGGCACACACAGGATGTACATTAATATACCGCAGAGGCACGCATTCACACGCACACACAGAACGGTATGCGTGCAATGCATGCATATATATAGTGCATAAAGTGCAGGATTGCAATTATTCATGCCCACATGAACAGATAGGGCCAAACAGCTCTCTCTACCCGCCCCCCAGCCCCTCTTCTCCCTCTCTCACACACACTCTCTCTCTTTCTCTCTCTCACTCACTCGCACGCACACGCCCCCCCCCCCACACGCACACACACACACACACACACACACACACACACACACACACACACACACACACACACACACACACACACACACACATTACACCTGGAGTTATGAGAGAGCAGAGAGAGTGAATCACGGTCAAAGCAGATGTTGCTGTGTCTGCATTCTGTCCACATCACCACACCGTTACATCATTATACTGTAAATCAATCAGTCTGTCTGTCTGTCTGTCTGTCTGTCTGTCTGTCTGTCTGATTCCCCTTTTCTCTATATTTTTATTTCAACCTCTCCTCTTCCTATCCGCTTCCCCTCACACACACCCTCCCCGCTGTTTTTGTCTCCTCTTTGGCCTCACCATGTGAACTTTCCTTGTGTTTTTCTGTCAATCATTTCCTCTCCTTGTGCTTCCCCGTCTTCCATCCCTCACCCCCCCCCCCCCCTCTCTCTCTCTCTCTCTCTCCTCTCAATGTCATCCCCTCTTTCTTCCGCTGCGGTGTCTTTTCTCTCAGTACACGCCGGCTATCCAACGGCCAGCTGCTCTGCTGTTGGCTACGGCATCATTCTTTCTTTCTTTCTCCCTCCCTCCCTCCCTCCCTCCCTCCCTCCCTCTTTTCTCTTCCTCTAATTCCTCTCGCTCCTTCGGGCGTATCTCTCCATCCCCTCTTTCCACCCCACAACCCCAGTTCGACTCCCTCCGGTCCTTTCCGTCCTCTCCTCTCTCTCTCTCTCTCTCTCTCTCTCTCTCTCTCTCTCTCTCTCTCTCTCTCTCTCTCTCTCTCTCTCTCTCTCTCTTTCGGTTCACTTCCTCCCCTTGTTTCAACCCCTTTGGCCTCCCTCCTCCTCAGACTCTTTTCCATCCCTCTGCCCGCCCTGCGATTCTGTCATCCTTCAATCCACACCCTGCGCCCTTCCTCCACCCCTCTCTTCTTCTCCTTATCTCTTCTCCTCCTCTCTCTCTCTCTCTCTCTCTCTCTCTCTCTCTCTCGCCATCTACCTCTCTCTATCTCATCCCTGCACAGTGTAATCTCTCTAACTGGAGCAGCTGGGCTTATTATAAAGTTATAAAGTTGTAAAAGTTTCAGACAGAGACTCTCTTTCTCTTGCAGCACTTTCTCCTATTCCCCATTTTAGCCCCACTAGCGGCGGAGCTCCAAGGCAAGGAGAGTTCATTTGTATTATACTGTATAGCACATTTCAACAGCGAGGCTATCCAAAGAGATTAAAACAAAGCATTAGGCATTGAGACATTAAGACACAGGGCACTCAGACTTTGCCAAATGAACACATTATAAAATAACATTTGAATGCAATTTAAAACAAGAAGAAGTTAAAATAAATAAATAAAACAGAAATATCAGTGAATAAAATAACAGCGCAGAGGAAACGATCAAAGAAAAACTGAAAGGCAGGGGCAAAGAAAAAGGTCTTCAGCTTTGATTTACAAGAAGTGAGAGTTGTAGCAGACCTGGAAACTGGGAGTTTGTACTAGATACAGTATGTGGTGTATAAAAACTGAACGTTGCTTCTCCACATTTAGCTCTGACTCACAAACCAGACCTGTCCCAGACGACCTGAGAAGTCTGGAATGTTCATGATGTACAGCACAAGATCAGACATGTATTTTGGACCTAAACAATTCGATGCTTTGTAAACCAAAGGTAATTTTTGATCCAGAGCGATGTGATGTACTTTCTTGGCGTTCTTGACTCAAGCCGCAGCTTTCTGAATCAACTGCAGCTTTCTGCAACTGCACCTTCATGAATCCCCTCGGTGGTTGAATGCTACTGATAGGCTCTTCGCACAGCAGCCATATTGTGAAGAAATTCTCAGGTGTTGCCAATGATACTAATGAAGGCTCTGTTCCATCCTGGTCAAACAGAGAGAGTCAGGTTGTCAGCTGATGTTGTGCACATTGGCTCACTGGAAACACTCTGCAAC